>NC_052146.1:183199422-183251021 GCF_902713615.1 Scyliorhinus canicula
AGAGAGGGAGAGGGAGTAGTGGCGGGTGGAGAGGGAGTAGTGGGAGGGGGGAGGGGGTGTAGTGGGATGGGGGAGAGAGAGTAGTGGGGGGGGAGTGGGAGTAGTGGGAGTGTGGAGAGGGAGTAGTGGGAGGGGGGAGTGGGAGTAGTGGGAGGAGGGAGGGGGAGTAGGCAGGTGGCTGCCGAGGTGTCGAATCACCTCCGTCTAACATGTCGTTTCTCTGCCCCCCACCACCCTTCTGTAGGTGACCATAATGTATTCGAACCGAACGCCGATGTTCAGCGCAGTGGTTGGGGCCGCTGCACTGCAGTTGGCCATCCAGCAGCGTCCACAGCGACATCCCACAGTGGATGCAGGGGCAGCTGCAGCAGCAGCAGAGGGAGTGGCCGCGGAGTGGCCCGTCGTCGCCGGACACACCGGAGGCGCCCATGGCCGGCATGTCCAGGGGGATGCCGAGGGAAACATTGACCCCCAAACGCTGAGGATGGCACAGGATGCGGGCACTGATGTCGAGCAACATGAGGGGGGGGAGGAGGAGGAGACACTGATGGTGGAGCCAGAGGTGACAATCGAGGCCTAGGGTGTACCGTGCCCGGATCTCTTTCAAGACACTGCCGGACATCACCTGCAGGAGACTCCGCTTCAGCAGGGAGACAGTCGCACATATCTGCCACCTCGTGCCGCACCTCGCCCCACGTGGATACCGGTTACCGTCAAGGTGACGGTGGCACTTAACTTTTATGCTACCGGTTCCTTCCAGTCTCCGAGTGGGGACCTATCCGGGATATCGCAGGCATCAGTTCACCGTGGCATCCGGACGTGACCGACGCCCTGTTCACCATCGTGGACCGCGACATAACCTTTCCCGAGGACCAAGCAAATCAAGAAGCACAAGCCCGTGGATTTGTCAAGGTGGCCGGGATACCGATGGCCCAGGGAGTGATGGATGGTGTTCATGACCCCATGCGCCCGCCGGCAGGCAACAGGGAAGTGTTCACTAACAGGAAGGGGACATACTCGATGAACATCCAGGTGGGATGCGATCCCCAAATGAGGATCATGCACGTGTGCGCAAGGTTCCCAGGGAGTATGCATGATGTTTACATTCTCGCGCAGTCGTTCATCCCCGTAATGTTTGAGGGACGGCCCCCCCTGGCTGAGGGGCTGGTTGCTGGGCGTCAGGGGTTATCCACTGAGGTCTTGGCTGATGACACCCAAACAGAGGCCTCAGACCAATGCAGACACCCTAGACAATGAGGCCCATGCAGCAACCAGGGGTGTGGTGGAGCGCTGCTTCGGATTGCTGAAAATTAGATTCAGCTGCCTGGACCGCTCCGGAGGGGCCCTGCAGTACCAGCCCGACGGGGTCGCTCGCATTGTTGTGGTCTGCTGTGCGCTGCACAACATCGCAATGCAGATGGGAGATGACCTGGTTGAGGAGTCGGAGGGAGAAGCCACTGGCAGTGGTGCTAACGCTGAGGAGGAGGAGGAGGAGGAGGAGGAGGTTGAGGAGGAGGAGGTGGAGGAGGTTGGCGTGCAGCAGGGTGGTGCGTCGGGCGCAGCACAGACACAACCCGGGTGCTGGTAATGTCCAGGAGGCTGCACGATGGCACCGGCGAGGACAGCAGGCACACAATGTGTTGGTGGCTGCAAGATTCACGCATCGTGTGCGACGGCATCGTTGAACACTACCACTACCACCTGTATCGCCAATCGTGCAGACGGACAGCACACAACTCCCCCCCCCCCCCCCCAGCACCCCCGCTCCGCGTACACTGCTCCACTTCGAGATCACCCTTACCACTGGGGGCAGACGGTATGGCACGACATTGATGGCTGTGTCAGCGGGTGTGATCAGTGCCATGTTGAATGATGACAGCCCGATCTGCGATGAGCTGTAAGCTCAGAATCGTCAGACAAAGTCTGACTCATGGCAATAGCTGAACCATCCATCTCGGTGGTCGCTGAGTTCATCAGGGACACTCCATCACGTGCCTGCGTGGAGTAGCTGGCGTCGGAGTGCCGAGGGCTACGGTGTTCGACTGTGGGAGGGGGGGGGGGGGGGGGGTGATGGGACTGCACACCCGGCAGCGAAGTTTCACCGCTCGTCAACCCCAGCGACACTCGGTCACCATCACGATCCCCGTGGCAACGGAAAAATCACACAGTCTTACAAGTTAGGTGCAACAGTGAGTTTAATATTAGTATTAGTAGTCTACTCCTGTTCCGAGATCTTGATAAACTACGTCCCCTTTCCTGCCTGGTATCTGGTATCTCGTACTGTACTGCTACTGCTTGATCTTTCTCTTCTGTAGCGGGATGTCCTTTCAATAGTTCTCGACCTTTTCCTGTGAACCTGTTCACTATCTGATGTACTATCTGAACTGGCACTGCGTTTCTGTACCCTCCATTTTTGAACTTCGTTTTCCCAATCCATTGTTTTGACTCCCACCCCTGAATGCTGTACATTCAACCAATGTTTATACTTTCCAGTGGCCTTCCCTGCTCTACTAATAACAGTTGCATCCTTCCATTGACTAGACCCTTCAGGCAAGTATGTCACTTTTGTACCAACCTTTGGCAGTTGCCCTTTCGGTAAAATGGCCTGATCTAATTTATCAGAAGTGTCATGTTCCTCTACAGAAACCCTGTCTATATCAGTTAACTGGTCCTCATAGTTCTGTAACACATGCGTACCAGATGACTCTGGTTCCTCGTCTTGTCTGTCTGCTCTGTCTAAATTTGAAAATTTGTAATCGGTACCCATTATCCTTGATGAATGTACCCTAACAGTTTGATTACCATGTTGCAAAATAAATGTTTTGCCATCTATGCCTATGATCTTCCCTAGGCCTTTCCATTCATTAGAATTGTCTCTCTTATAGTATACCATTTCTCCTTGTTGATAAACGGCATCTGATGGCCGTACATTATGTCTTAAAGCTCTGCGAATTCTTTCAGAGACTTCTGCTTCCAAAAAAGCTTTTCTACTGCTATGTAACGCGTTTAAATGTTCAGCAAAACCTGAGCTAATTGTAGTCCCTTCCCAAGCTGGAGACTGGTCATCCAAAATGTAGGGAATTTTAGGATTTCTACCAAACACTAATTGATAAGGACTATAACCCCCAACCATCTGCAATGAATTCTTTGCATGTACCGCCCATGCTAAAGCTGAATTGAGCGTGCAGTTTGGTCGATCTCCCAAAATTCTCCGAAGCATGTCATCGATAACAGCATGATTTCTTTCGCAGACACCATTACTAAACGGGCTTTCTGCAGCCGTGTTCATAACTCTGATATTCATGTTTTCACACATATCCCTAAACTCATCATTAGCAAATTCTCCCCCATTGTCCATAATGAATTTTGCTGGTGGACCCATCCCTGTCCCGGTCCATTTTTCCACAATTTTGTCCAAAATTACTCTCTTTTCTTTACTTCGTACAATCGTTGATTGACTAAATCTGGTTGCTAAATCTACAAAATGCAAAATAAATATATTATTTGCTTTATCCCAGATCTTAAGGTCCATGGCCACAATGTCATTAAAATCCCTGGCCAAAGGTAGGGTTACTATCGGTTGTGCTGGTGTCCTTCTGTACTTCCTACAAACTTCACAGCGATCACTAACCTATTCTATCAGCTTAGAATAGTCATCATCCCTTACCCCTGCAACCTTTAATAAATTTTTCAGCCTCCGAGGAGACGGATGTGCAAATTGCCTATGCAGTTTTACTACAATAAGCTTTTTACCAGCTAAAGTCGCATTATCAACTGTCATTAATACATCCTTAACCACTCTACTTGAAACATTATTTGTCAATAATGGAATACAATAATGTCCCGACTGTGTAAATTGTAAGTCCACCGTCTTTCCAAAAACTGTTGCCTTATCCTGTTCCATATCCAGCTTCATGTGTGCTTTCTTCATCGACGGTCTGCTCAGAAGCAAAGGTATCTCACTTGATACAACATCTGTGCTAATAAAATGATTCACTCCAGCAATATTGCAAGGGATCACCACTCTTTTCAGCGACTTCAGAGTATTATCATCCCCAAACCTGAAACTTGTGGAACTTTTAAATTCCTTAACCTTGTTACAATTTTCAGCATCCAATGAGTCCAGATAACATTTTAACCAGTCAATCCCACACACAGTAGATGTGCAGCCACTGTCCAATACAGCACAGTTAAAAGATTCTGCAACCAACACCCTCATTACCGGCGTAAAACAGCTTGTTAATAGGACAATGCCTTCTTTCTGGTCACTATCTTTTTCCTCTTCTGACTCTTCCATGTCATGTGTCGCTTCAAATACTCTATCATAACGAGTTGGACAGTTGAAAGCATAATGGTATTCAGAGTCACATCGAAAACATCGATTTATCATGCCCCGTGCATTTCTGGGGTTCATCCTCCTATTGTAGGTTCTAACTGGGTTTCTGTCTTCATAATTTCCTTGTCTCGGTCTCCTTTTATAGTCTTGAGGCCTGTTTCGTAGCCATACGATTTTGCCATCCTGTTAGTAGTGTATCTTCCATATTCTGCCTTATTGCAGGCTGGCCTATTTGGGTCATCAGAGCCATTGGAATTGAATGTTTCCCCAAAATGTTTTTTAAAGCTGTTGTGATCAGTTCGAATAAGGTATCGTTATCCATAAACTGAACTCCTGTCAAAACCAGGAGCCTATCCATGTTGCTCACTCTAGCACAGTCAAGTAATTTAAAGGCCAACACAGACTGTGGAAATTCCAGCCTGTGTTTCTGCAGCCTTTTATAAAGTCTGCCAAATTCCATTATATAGTCTTCCATAGATAAATCCTCCATTTTCCAGAACTTATCAAAATCCGACCATGCTTCATACGCACTTAACAAGGCACCTTTCTTATAAATCTTGTCCATATAAAGTAATAAAGTCGCCAGACCTTCTTCTGAGTCTAACTCTTCCAACTCCAGCTCAGAAAGCACTTTGTTTTGGATTTTACTGCCATATGGTAAAGAAAGAGCCAATTCCATACCTTGTTTTCTCTTTCCTAAAGCAGTCACCTTAGTCCACATAACTACTGCACTTCTCCATTGGTCGTATGATTCCCTTTCATAAAATAAGGGAGGATAATCATATCCGGCCATGACTCCGACCGAACAACGGTATGCCCAAATCGAAAAGGAGTGCTTGGGTCTCCTGACAGGAATAGTCAAGTTTCATGACTACCTATACGGCCTGCCAAAGTTCATGGTGCAAACAGACCACAGGCCTTTAGTCCACATAATCCAAAAGGATTTAAATGAGATGACACCTCGGCTGCAGTGAATTCTTCTTCGTCTCCGCCAATATGACTTCGAACTCGTCTACACACCGGGTAAGGAGCTGATCGTCGCGGATGCCCTATCCCGATCCGTCACCACGCCGTGTGAACAGGGCGACTTCATTCGCCACATTGAAGCAGAGGTACAGTTGTGTGCCAGCAACCTACCAGCCACTGATGAACGTGTGGTCTAAAAACGTGAAGAAATTGCCAAGGATCCTCTACTGCAGCACGTGATGCAGCATCCCACCCATGGCTGGCAAAAGGGGCAATGTCCCCAGGTCTTTAACGTTAAGGACGAGTTAACGGTCATTGAGGGAATCCTTCTTAAACTGGATAGGATCGTCATTCCCCAAAGCATGCAAAACATGGTGCTCAGACAGATACATGAGGGTCATCTTGGGGTCGAAGAAATGTCGACGCAGAGCTCGATGCAGTTTACTGGCCTGGCATCAGCCAGGACATTGCCAACACAGTCCTCAACTGCACAACATGCCAGAAGTTTCAACCAGCTCAGCCCAAGGAAACACTGCAACAGCACGAGATCGTGACCTCTCCGTGGTCCAAGGTGGGGATAGACCTCTTTCGCGCCAATGGGCATGATTACATGCTCGTGGTCGACTACCTTTCGGAAGTGGCAAAACTGTCGGACCTCATGTCAAAGTCCGTCTTCAAAGCCTGCAAAGAGACGTTTGCCAGGCATGGGATACCACTCACGGTAATGAGTGACAACGGTCCATGTTTCTACAGCCAAGAGTGGTCCAACTTTGCGCGATCCTCCCACTTTAGTCATATCACATCCAGTCCCCATTACCCGCAATCAAACAGGAAGGCCGAGGAAGGGGTCCACATTGTCAAGCGGTTGCTGTGCAAGGCTGCAGACTCAGCCTCGGATTTCAACCTGGCGCTATTGGCATGCAGGGCAACCCCTCTGTCGACTGGGTTTGTCTCTGGCGCAGTTGCTCATGAACCGCAACCTGAGGACAACTGTTCCAGCCATCCATGTTCCAGACCTTGACCACCTCACGGTGCTGCAGAAGGTGCAGTGAATCCAGGGACGAGCAAAAGATCATGTATGATGCTCATTCCACGGATCTGCCTGAGCTGGCTCCAGATGTTGTTCGCGTTCAGCTGCCTGAGGGAGGTTGGTCAGCCTCAGCTATTGTCGTCAGACAGGCTGCTCCCAGGTCTTTCGTTGTCTAAATGGCTGATGGCTCCATTTTACGGTGCAACAGGAGGGCGCTGCGTAAAGTTCTCTGTGCACCACCTGACTGCACTTCTCTGCATGTCATCATGCCTCCTCCGGACGTCTTGCACCACGAGGCCACCGATCTGACAGCGATCCCACCTGTCCACAAGGCCACCGAGATGGCAGCCATCCCGCCTGTCCAGGTGCCGGCGTCCCCCCCTCCACATCATCACCATGTGATAGAGAGCTAGTCTGGTCAAGCCAGTAGGAGGTTATCAGTTAGGTTAACAGAGTGTCAACCCACAGCAGATTATGTACAGCAATCAACAGGTTCAATAAAACAGTGTTGGACCATCTCCTATGTCGGAAGCCTGTTTCTCGTTTTACTGCATCCAGTTGCAGTTGATGTTAGACCAACACAGATAGCACATCATAGTTTGCACATTGTCCCTGTAACTGTGTGGGTCTCACCCCCACAACCCAAACATGTGCAGGGTAGGTGGATTGGCCACACTAAATTGCCCCTTAATTGGAAAGAAGAATTGGGTACTCTAAATTTATGAAATAAACAATGTCGCCAGGGCTAGAAAAGTGTAGCTACAGGGAGGGATTGGCTAGGTTGGGGTTATTTTCCTTGGAGGGCTGAGGGGTGACTTCATTGAGTTGCACAAAATTATGAGGGGAAGAGATAGAGTGGACAGGATAAAATTGTTTCCCTTGATGGAGAATTCTAGAACCAGGGGATATAGATTCAAAATAAGTGGCAGAAGGTGTAGAGGGGACATGAAGAAGAACTCTTTTATGCAGAGGGTGGTGGGAGTCTGGAATTTGCTGCCAGAGTTGGTGGCGCCGGTTGGAGGCAGACCCTAAACTCCTTTAAAAGTATCTGGATCTAACGAGGCAGGGGTTTCCCATGTCCCCCCTTCTGTTTGAGCTTGCAATAGAGCCCTAGGCCATTGCACTGAGGTGCCCGGATAAATGGAGGGGGATAGTGAGGGGGTGGTTTGGAGCATAGTGTGTTCCTGTATGCTGGTGCGTTGTTGCTGTATATCTCTAACCTGGGCTCCTCAGTGGGGATATAATGGGACTACTGAGGAGATTTGGGGCTTTTTCAGGCCACACGTTAAATTTGGGAAAAAGTGAGTGTTTTGTGGCGTCTTTGCCAGAGACGGGAGTCAGGACAGGGTGGGAGGGTTGCCATTTGGGTGGCAACTACCTACATTCGGTATCTGGGAATGCAGGTGACTCGGGAGTGGGCCCTGCTCCGTAAGTCGAACTTTAGCAGAATGGTAGGTAGGGTAAAGGTGGATATACTGAGGTGGGATAGCCTTCCCCTGTCATTGGCAGGCCTGGTGCAGGCGGTTATGATTAATATTTTGCCACTTTTTTTTTCAGTGCCTACCAGTCTTTTAAAATTTTTAAATAAATTTAAAGCACCTAATTCATTTTTTTTTCCAATTAAGGGGCAATTTAGCCTGGCCAATCCACCTACCTTTGCAAATCTTTGGGTTGTGGGGGTGAGACCCAAGCAGACACAAGGAGAGTGCGCAAACTCCACATGGACAGTAATCCGGGGCCAGGATCGAACCCAGGTCCTCGGCGCCGTGAGGCAGTAGTGTTAACCACTGAGCTACCGTGCCGCCCTGTGCCCGCCAGTCTTTTGCCTGAATCATTTTTTATGGGGGTGGATAGGTTGGTCTTGTTGTTTGCGTGGGCAGACAAGGTGGCAAGGGTTAGCAGGACGGTCCTTCAGAGTGGGCGACAGTTGTGGGGCCTGTTACATTCTTATTGGATGGTGAACGCTGAGAAGATGTGAGGTTGGAGTAGGGAGACAGAGGTTTGTGGGTGCTGATGGAGGCAGATTCTGGTAAGGGCTTGGGTTTGCGGGAGCTGGCAGCGGCGCCGCTCCCATTTGCCCCAGGGAAGTACTCGGGGAGTAAAGTGGTGGCGGCCACATTGAAACTATGGAGGCATTTTGGCAGCACTTCAGCAAGGTGGGGTGGTTGGTTAGGGTGTTGAGGTTTTGTGTTGGTTTTTCTTTGTACTGTTGTGTGCTTTAAGTGTTAAAATGTTAAAAATTCTGAATACAAATACTTTTTAAAAAAAGTATCTGAATCTGCACCTTAAGTGCTGTAAGCTACAGGGCTATAGGCCGAGTGCAGGAAGGTGGGATTGGAAAGGGCACCTGGGTGTCCTCAGGCTGGCATGGACAAGATGGGCTGAATGGCCTCCTTCCTGTAACTTTTCTATGGTTCTGAGGTTCTAAACCTCCTGCCCCTTACCTTAAATCTATGCCCCCTGGTCATTGATTCCACCACCAAGGGGAAAGGTTTCTTCCTTTCGACTCTATCTGTTTTATACATTAACAAACGACTGTGGTAAACCACTGTTACACCTGTATTAGGTGATGTATGGTAGGACCTGCTGCCTGCTGGCTCCGCCCAGTAGGCGGAGTATAAATATGTGTGTTCCCCATGCAGCAGCCATTTTGCCAGCTGCTGGGAGGCCACACATCTTAGAACAATAAAGCCTCAGTTGTATCCAACTCTAGTCTTTATTCAATTGATCGTGCATCAATGACAAATTGGCACCAGTCACCACAAGAGAATAAAATAATAGAAAAATCATAACGCTGCGAACGTTTGTTCCCGAGATCTTTCAGACTGCTGTTGTTGGTAGCGCAGTGAGCTGAAATCCAAACTAAGAACAGGAAAGTGCTGGAAAAACGTTTAAATCTAAAGACCCAATTCATTTTTTTTTTCAATTAAGGGGCAATTTACATAGATTTTACATAGAATTTACAGTGCAGAAGGAGGTTATTCGGCCCATCGAGTCTGCACCGACTCCTGGAAAGAGCACCCTACCCAAGGTTAACACCCTATCCCCATAACCCAACCCAACACTAAGGGCAACTTTGGACACTAAGGGCAACTTATCATGGCCAATCCACCTAACCTGCACATCTTTGGACTGTGGGAGGAAACCGGAGCACCCGGAGGAAACCCACACACAGACGGGGAGGATGTGCAGACTCCACACAGACTGTGACCCAAGCCGGAATCGAACCTGGGACCCTGGAGCTGCAAAGCGATTGTGCTATCCACAATGCTACTGTGCTGCCCCCATTTAGTGTGGCTAATCCACCTAGCTTTGCACATCTTTGGGTTGTGGGGGTGAGACCCAAGCAGACACAAGGAGAATGTGCAAACTCCACACGGACAGTAACATCTAAGGAGAGAGAATGGGAGTTAACATTTCAAATCTAATATGATTATCCTTTGGAACATGGAGCTGAAATCCAATGCCAAGTTCTTTGGCAACCTGGAGATTGCCAGGTCCACTGAACTGAGGCTCGAAGTCCAATATCAGGTGTATCCCAAGTCCACCTCTAACTGATACAGGTGCCGGGATTCTCCGCTATGCGGCGGGGTGGGCCATACCGGCGGCGAGGAGCGGCGTGAACCACTCCGGCATCGGGCCGCCGGAAGGTGAGGAATCCTCCGCACCTTCAGGGGCTAGGCCGGTGCCGGTGGGGTTTGCGCCACGCCAACCGGCGCCAAAGGGCCTCAGCCGGCCAGCACGAGTTTGCGCATGTGCGGAAGCGCCAGCGTGTTCTGGTGTGATCCCAGCACATGCGCAGAGAGGGTTCTTCTCCGTGCCGGCCATGGCGGACCGTCACAGCGGCCGGCGTGGAGGGAAAGAGTGCCACACGGCACAGGCCCGCCCGCAGATCACAGGCCAGGACACCGTGCGGGGCCCCCCGGGGCCAGATCCCCCCGCACCCCTCCCCCCCCCCCCCCCCCCCCCGAGGACTCCGCAGGCCGCCCACAGAGCCTTTTCCCGCTGGTAAGGACCTTGTTTGATTTATGCCGGCGAGACTGGCTCAAAATGGGCGGCCACTCGGCCCATCGCGGAGTGGAGAATCGCCGGGGGGTGGGGCACTGCCAACGGCCCCCAACCGGCACGACGCGATTCCCGCCCCGCCAAAAATCCGGCAGCCGGCGGCGGGGCGGGTTTCACGCCGCCCCCCGCGCGATTCTCCAACCCGGTGGGGGGTCGGAGAATCCCGCCCAGGATTTCTAGACAGGCATTCCAGTCCACTTAATAGAACACCATGGGCCCAGAGTCACACGATGCAAGCCCTGGAAGTAGTTCAGTGAGGAACCGTCTAATCTCTACTGTCAGGGGCCTGGATTTGAGGAAACATGAGAATTGTGATCATATAGGGATCAGGTAGAGTGTTATCGGAAGGAAAAATAAATCCTGACTAATTCTTTGAATTAAATTCTGACTGAAGGGTCTGAAGTTTAAACTAGTAAACTTTGCTTTGAAAAATTTTTGTTTTGCACTGAATGATCAATAAATGGAATGGACTCTGAATAGAATAGTTGATCAAAAACCCATCATCGTTTTAGGAAACTGGAGTGTAATGGTATCGTTAGGGAGTGGGGGACCTTTTTAAAAAAATCATTGATTGGATATGGCCATTGCTGGCTGGGCTAGCATTTATTACCCATCCCTAATTGCCCTTCAACTGGATGGACTTCTAGGCAATTCCAGAGGGCGATTCAGAGTCATCTTTGTGTCTGGAGTCACATGCAGGCCAGACCAGGTAAGGACAGCAGGTGTCCTTCCCCAAAGATCATTAGTGAGCCAAATGGTTGTTTACGACATTCGACAATGATTTCATGATCACCATGAGATTTTTCATAGAACACATAGAATCCATACAATGCAGAAGGCAGCCATTCGACCCATCGAGTCTCCACCGACCCTCAGAAAGAGCACTCTACCATGGCCCACTCTCTTGCCCAATGCCCACGATCCCACGCATTGATCATGGCCAATCCACCAAACCTGCACATCTTTGGACTGTGGGAGAAAGCCAGAGCACCCAGAGGAAACCCACGCAGACACAGGGAGAACGTGCAAACGCCACCTAAGGCTGGTATCGAACTGGGGTCCTTTGGCGCTGTAAGGCACCAGTGCTAACCACTGTGCCAACGTTTAACTCCAGATACGGTGCAAGGTAGATTTGGATTGATGAATTAAGATGAGCTGTTGGACTGTCTGTAATTATCTTGTAACACAAGTAGAAAAAAAACATATAGATGATGCTCTGCAAACAAAATATTTTGCTCCATTAAATACAGGGTTGATCTATTGCAATACAGCTCAATTCACTCACCAAAAACCACAAGGGGCATTTCTATCCAGATGTGTGCCAACCTGTATAGAATGAATGGTGCTACTATTCCCCCGATGTCACACATTGTCGAGCACACTGAAATAGCAAAGTTTCTGTTGGAGAAAATAAACATTTAGGCACCTGTGTGAGCTGTCATTTAATTTGAATAATTCTTATTTCGAAATTAGAAGCCAACAACATTTATGTTTAAATAATAACAGATTTTCCATGGAAATTTTTTTTTGGTTTAAACCCCTGTGTGTGCTTGTCATTTGTCTGTGTATGTTTGTGTGTGGGTTTGTGTGTATTTATGTGTGTGTTTGTGTGTGTCTGTGTTTTTGTGTGTTTGTTTATGCGGGGGTCTGTCAGTGTACTTGTGTGTGTGTGTTCTGAAGTGTTGGCTAGTGTAGACTTGAGAGATTTAGAACTTAGAACTTAGAACAGTACAGCACAGAACAGGCCCTTCGGCCCTCAATGTTGTGCCAAGCAATGATCGCCCTACTCAAACCCACGTATTCACCCTATACCCATAACCCAACAACCCCCCCCCCTTAACCTTACTTTTTAGGACACTACGGGCAATTTTAGCATGGCCAATCCACCTAACCCGCACATCTTTGGACTGTGGGAGGAAACCGGAGCACCCGGAGGAAACCCACGCACACACAGGGAGGACGTGCAGACTCCGCACAGACAGTGACCCAGCCGGGAATCGAACCTGGGACCCTGGAGCTGTGAAGCATTTATGCTAACCACCATGCTACCATGCTGCCCCTTGAACAGACAATTCCAACACTGATGAAGGTTCAACTCAATTTTATTAGCTACTTCTAACTAACACACGATGACTGTGGGTCTAAATGATGCTAACTTAAACTAGAGCCTTGTCCGAACCAGTTGATTCTCTCAGCACGTGTTGTGAGTCTGTGCTGAGCAGAATAAGTTCCTGTTACACTCAGAGGCAGCACCCAGAATGAGCGGGAACCGTGGTGCCCTCTGCCTTTATAGTGTGTGTATTCTAACTGATGATTGGCTACGGTGTTTGTACATGTTGATTGGTCCCTGTGTGTGTCCATCAGTGTGTGTCTGCACCATGATATACTGGTGTATATTATGACATGTTCATGTGTCGGCTTATCTGTGTGTGTGCTTATTTGTGTATGTGTTCATGTGTGTGTCTGTCAGTGTACTTGCCTCTGTGTGTTTAATGTGTGTGTGTATTTATGTGTATGACTGTCAGTGTGTGTGTTTATATGTGCATTTAAATGTGTGTGTTTATTTGTGTGTCTGTGTGTGTGTACGTTTATGTGTTTATCTGTGTGTTCATGTTTGTGTATGTCTGTCAATCTGAGTGTTTACGTGTGTGTGTGTGTGCTTATGTGAGTCTGTCAGTGTGTGTGTTTATGTGTGCATGTATTTTTGTGTGTCTATCAGTGTGTGTGTGCGTTTTGTGTTTGTCTGTGTGTTCGTGTTTGTGTCTGTCAGCGTGTGTGTTTATGTGTGTATTTATGTGTGTGTCTGTCTGTCAATGTGTGTGTTTATGTGTGTGTGCGTAATTATGTGTTTATGAATGTGTCTGTCAGTGTGTGTGTATTTATGTGTTTGTGTGTGTGTGTCAGTCAGTGTACGTGTGTGTATTTATGTGTGTGTATCTGTCATTTCATTTCATTTCATTTCAGTATGTGTGCTTATGTGTGTGTGTCTGTTTGTGTGTGTGTTTATGTGTGTGAGTGGTGGCTGAGAGTTCAAAGCACTAGATCAGATATTGATCAAGGCTTAGCGCAGCAAGGTGGTTAGCACTGTTGCTTCACAGTGCCAGGGTCCCTGGTTCGATTCCCGGCTTGGGTCACTGTCCATGTGGAGTCTGCACGTTCTCCCCGTGTCTGCATGGGTTTCCTCCGGATACTCCGGTTTCCTCCCACAAGTCCCGAAAGACGTGCTGTAAGGTGAATTGGACATTCGGAATTCTCCCTCTGTCAGGTGTTGGAATGTGGCGGCTAGGGGCTTTTCACAGTAACCTCATTGCAGTGTTAATGTAAGCCTACTTGTGACAATAAAGATTATTATTATTATCCAGGAAGTGCATTTGATGGGTAATTCCACCTGTCAGCAAATCTCAGTAAAATTCTTGGTTCATGTACCAAACAGGATTCCCCACTTGCACTCTTGGATTTTGCCAAGGTTACTTCGAGTAAGAAAGTCATTTTATTAACTTGTGCATAATCACCTTTTCTCCTTACACACAGGATGTGATATTGAATTCTTGTCCCAGAAATCTGTTCAGAATTGACTATCAATTGTCACTGAGTGGATTTGTGAAAGGTCAACTCTTGCATTATAGAAACAATTTCTATTCTGTACCTACCTTAAAAATGTTGGATATAATTCGGTATTTACAAAACAGACCATTAAAAAGGTGACTGTAATTCCAAGCTTGCCCAAAGATGAACTTACTGCTTTCAGCCAGTACAGATCTGAATTAGAAAGAAGTTAAATGTATAATTTGAAAATGAAAAGGCATTTTCTCAGACAAATATGAACATTTATTTTGCATATTCTTTCCAGTACCACAGGAAACCAAACCGGCTGTGTCACTGTCTGTGTGGAGTCTGCACGTCCTCCCCCTGTGTGCGTGGGTTTCCTCCGGGTGCTCCGGTTTCCTCCCACAGTCCAAAGATGTGCGGGTTAGGTGGATTGGCCATGCTAAATTGCCCCATAGTGTCTACTAAAAGTAAGGTTAGGAGGGGGGGGGGTTGTTGGGTTACGGGTCTAGGGTTGGATACGTGGGTTTTTGAGTAGGGTGCTTCATGGCTCGACACACCATTGAGGGCGAAGGGCCACAGAGTGCTCCTCGCAGTTTCAGCTGCCGATACGGGGCCCTGCACTTTCGGCCACAGGTCCGTGCATGCGTGCAGCGGCCGCCTGTGGCAGCGGCCCCACGCAACATGGTGGACCCACACCGCGGGCCAGCCCTGACAATATAAGACCCCTGAGATCACGCACGCCCACCGATCAGTGGCCTCCGATCGTGAGCCTAGCCATCCTGGAGCCCCCCCCCCTCCCCCCGGTGACGGATCCCCCTCCCCCACCATGGCGGCCGTGGACTGAGTCCGCAGCCGCCACTCCGAGCTCCGGGTAGAACCATGAGTGAACCAAGCCGGTGGGAACACGGCCAGTTGTTGGCAGAGAATCAGCACGGGCTGACATGGCCCATGACCGGCGCCGCATAGGCCGCGCACGCGCGATTGCCGACGATTTTCCGGTCTCCGGAGGATCGTGGGTAGGGTGCCCATTCTCCGACCACACGCCGAGCGCGATTGAGGTGCGGAGGCTCGGAGAATCCCGGCCAGGGTGTTTGTGAGCGGCACAGTGGTTAGCACTGCTGCGTCACAGCGCAAGGAACCTGGGTTAAATTCAGGCGACTGTCTGGCGTTCGCACAGTCTCCCGTGTGTGCGTGGGTTTCCTCCGGTTGTTCCGTGTTCCTCCCACAGTCCAAAGATGTGTACGTTAGGTGGATAGACCATGCTAAATTGCCCCTAAGTGTCGAAGCATTGGGTAGGGTTAGAGGGATAGGGCGGAAGGTTTGGGCTAGGTAGGGTGCTCTTTTGAAAGGTCGATGCAGACTTGATGGGCCGAATAGCCTCCTTCTGCACTGTAAGGATTCTATGCATTTCTTCAGTTGTGACATTTAAAAAAAATTATACACTGCAAAGAATGAACAAATCTTTTTAATTTGCATACAGCTTCATCAAAAAATCTGCCAAACATTTCATGCAATTGCCTAAAAGTAAAGTAAGGAAATTAGGGGTAAGTCTGTTGTGGTATTCCCAGTGGTGGGCCGATAAATCTAGGGACTGAGTTTTGAGGATTCTTGACTTTGCCTATTGACCTCCCATTGTTTCCTACAGTGCAGAAGGAGGCCATTCAGCCCATCGAGTCTGCACTGACTCTCTGAAAGAGCTCCCTATCTAGATCCACTCCCCCGCCATATCCCCATAACCCACCTAATCCGCACATCGTTGGACACTAAGGGGCAATTTACCATGGCCAATCCACTTAACCTGCGCATTTTTGGACTGTATGGAACTTATGTTGCTCCACACCTTCACAACGCGTGTACTCTGTGAGTGAGGAATCAGGGAATTCTTCCCAGAAAGGTATCCACCTTGTGTATTCAGTATTCTCATCTCCCAACTTTTGCATTTTGGAGCACTAAAATCTTTTAAAACACAAAGAATAGCCCAATCATTTTGATGTTCTTGCATGAATGCTTAATATTCTCATGATTAATTCCTCTGTTGCACTTTTGATTTGACAGACTTGTTTTTTTTGTTGCAAATAAAAAGGTTATATTGAAGGATTCAGGGTGAGAGAGTAGAAAATGGCTGCATCTTTTAAAAATCTTGCATCTTTGTATCCAGGTGGGTTTAAGTCCTGACGGATAATGTGGAGAAATTGTGATATTATCCATTTTACAGTAACACTAAAATTAAAACGTTTTAAACTTTAATTTAATTTTTAAAAATAAATAAATTTAGAGGGCCCAATTTTTTCCAATTAAGGGGCAATTTAGCATGGCCAATCCACCAATCCTGCACATTTTTTGGGTTGTGAGGGTGAAACCCACGCAAACACGGGGAGAATGTGCAATCTCCACACAGACAGTGACACAGGGCCGGGATTCGAACCCGGGTCCTCAGCGCCGTAGGCAGCAATGCTAACCACTGTGCCACCGTGCTGCCTCTTTAATTTAATTTTAATCCCCCTGAGGTGTTCTTTGTGGTCCAGATCCTGGGATGTTTGGCGTAGTGTTCACAAAGACCACAACTAGCTTTTGTATTAAACAAAGCTAAAGATTTATTTACACTACTAAATTGAATTCGACCTCTTACTTACATATAATAACACAATCTAAACTCATCTACTACTAAGCTCTGCACTAATACAATAACTATGATCTGTTCGCACTCACACTAGCTTTCCTACAGTCTTTCTCCTAGCCTTCTCCTCAACATTCTCCTAGAAGGCTTCGCGTCGATGCTTTATATAGTTCTGTATCTAGCTCCCTCTAGTGGTTGATTCGGACATCCCCTTACATTCTTTACATTTCTCATAATGTCATATTCCCTTTTCTTTCAAAATTTTTTAATAAATTCTGTTTCTAAAATGTTTTGACTGCAACACGAATGAGAATGCTGTATTCTGGCATAATCTCCTTCTTGTAACTGCAGTAAAGGTTTTGTATACCTATTATGGTAGGCTTTTATTTTCTTTTTTGTAACCTTATTCTGTCATGTAGTACTTGCTGATCCAGATTCGTATTGTGATTTCTGGTAGAGTCGTACAGATCTTTCTTCCCACCAATATCTGGGCGAGCCACAAACCTGATGACAATGGAGTAGCTCTGTATGCTAACGAGAAATCTTTGTTGTCATCTAGTATTTTGCTGACTAGCTTCTCAACTACTCCCACACCTTTCTCAGCTTTTCCATTGGATTGGGGGTACAATGGACTTGATGTTATATGGTGGAAATTATAACTTGCCGCAAATTGTGACCATTCCCAGCTGGTAAAGCAAGGACCATTGTTGGAAACAACTTTCAATGGAATTTTATGTCGAGCAAATACAGATTTTGCTACTCTGATTATTGAACGAGTTGCTGAATCTGTGAGCGTAATAACCTCAGGATAGTTAGAATAGTAGTCAATAATGACTGAATAACCATGTCCTTTGAAACAGAAGCAGCCCAGTCAAACTTTCAACCATGGGTAAGTGACTACTTCATTTTCTTCAAAGCTTTCTTTACATTGTGCAGATTGATGCATCTGACATATGCTGCATTCCTGCGCATGAATGTCCACATCCTTGTTAATCCCAGGCCCGTACACAGATTGGCTTGCTCGTATGCAACATTTTTCAATACCTTAGTGCCCCTCATGTATCTGTTCCAAGGTATTTTTCCGCAGGCAGGAAGGAATAATTATTATGTCTCCTTAATGTAGGAATCCGTTGATCACAGTGAGGTCATCTTTGACACTACAAAAACTGGTACAACAGCCATTGGGCCATCCTTCTCTCAGGTATTGGATTACCTTTTGGAGTCTCAAGTCGTTCGCTGTTTCTTCTCGTGTTGGATGTAGCTTGTTGTCAGACACTGGTTACATGTCTGCAATAAATGAAGCTTGTGCTTCCACAATGTGTACTATTTCTGAAGCTGTGGTATCAACATTATTTGTAGCTCTTGATATCGTATCAGCAATAACTAATTCTTTTCCTGGCGTGTAGACTATGGTGAAATCGTATCTACGTTGCTTCGTCATCATTCTCTGAAGTCATGGGGACATCTCGTTGAGGTCTTTCTTGATGATGTTGACCAGAGGTCTATGATCAGTTTCAACTACATAATCATGAAATTTGGTTATGCCGATTAAGGAACCTAGACATTCTTTTTCTATTTACGCATACCGTTGCTCTGTTGGAGTCATCGAGTGAGATGCAGACGCTACAGGTTTCCACAGGCCCTGCACATCTTTTTGATGTCGGACTGCGACTATGCCCTGTTTGCTGGCATTGGTTTAGATTTTTGTTTCCCTTGTGTAGTCGTACAACACTAACACTGGAGCAGTAGTCAGAGCTATTTACATGTCTTGCCACTCAGCTGCATGTTCAGGTGTCTATAGCAAGTCAGCATTCTTTCTGATGAGATTGCGCAGAGCCATTGTTCTTCTGGATAGGTTGGGAATAAATTTAACCACAAAGTTAAGAACACCTCGCATTCTCAGAATTGCTTTTTTGTCACTTCGAATCGACATTTCACCTATGGCATTGATTTTGTCATGATCCGGTTGAACTCCTTCTTGCGATATGATATTGCCTAAATATTTCAGTTTCTGGATCCCAAATTGACATTTGTCACAATTTAGTTTCAATCCATTGAGATGAACTCTGGTGAGCACTTTCTTGAGCCTGTCACAGTGTTCCTCTGGAGTATTAGACCAGATGATTACACAGCCAACGTATACTCTGACACCAGGTATCCCTTCAATGACGGTTTCCATCGCGTGATGAAAAAGTTCAGATGCTGGTATGATCCCGAAAGGTAACCTATTGAAACAATATCTACCAAAAGACATGTTGAAGGTACAAAGCTTTCTGCCTTCATTGTCGAGCCTTAGTTGCCAAAATCCTTTCGAGGCATCTAATTTTGTGAAAAACTTATCATTAGCCATCTCTGATGTGATCTCTTCTCTCTTGGGTATGGGAATAGTGTTCCCTCTTGATATTATTACTGAGTACTTTTGGATATATGCATACACTTAGTTCTCCAGTAGGTTTGCGTACGCATACCATCGAACTGACCCAGTCCATTGTTTTAGTCACCTTGGAAACTATGTCTGACTGTTGCATTTGGTCAAGCTCAGTCTTGAGACGATCTCTCAATGGAGCTGGCACTCTTCTGGGCACATGTATCACAGGCTTGGCATTCTTTTTCAGTTGGACACTGTATGTAAATGGTAGGGTGCCCATTCCAGAGAATACATGGTCAAATTTACCCAAAATTTGTTTCATTTCATCTTTAAGCGTGACATTTGAATTATTGATGCGTATATCCTTTGAACCAAGTTAAGTTTGCTGCAAACATCCACCCCAAGTAGTGATGATTTGTAATTTTCTATATTGCGAAGTCTGTTGGCATGCTAATGTCACCATTCTGAACTATGAGACAGCAGGAACCTCTCATGGCTATGGCATTGCCATTATAGTCAGTCAATCTACCAATTGATTTCTTTATCTGTGGTTTGCTGTGCACTTGTCCGAGATCCTGTTCTGTTATTAAATTTGCATTTCCACCTGTATTTAATTTAAATGGAACCTCAAACCCATTAATGTCAAGTAGTACAGTCCACTCTTGAATAATTTTGGAGAGCTAATATATTGGATTGTTATCACAGTCCAATGTATTAACCCTAGTAATCGCATCGACCATGAAAGTATCTTTCAGTGCATATTGGGAGGAACCATCATTATCAGGTTAGACTTTTTATTCTTTTCCTTCGCTCTTTATACTCTGAATCTTCCTCTAATCGTTGTACGACCGTTTAAATTTATTAGATGTTGAGGCTGTTACGAAATGGCACTGTGCTGCATGGTGATTGCATTTACAACATTTGGAGCATTGTTTGCCTTTTGGCAGACAGTTGTTTTTACTGTGGGCATGGCCACAGTGTCTGCACATCATCACACTGGTGACATCACTTTCAAAATGGCCACCAGCCGTTGTGTGCAGTTTTCTGTGCTGTACCACAGCATTAATGGCATCAGCCACGTTTCCCGACTTCGCACCTTTTTTCATTTACCCTGAACTCCGCATATTCAAAGGTTGCTTGTCCACTGGCTTTACATATATTAGTTGCTTCATCTAGTGTCAAAATCGGTCATCTCAGCATTTGTTCTCACAAATGTTCATCATTAGTTCCAAAGAGAATTTGATTGCGAGTTATACAACTGCGCTCTTAATTTTAAAGCAGTAATAAAATAATCTACCGACTCCCCTTTCAGCTGCAGCCTTTTTCTAAACATAAAGCACTCGCATGTCTCGTTCACTTGCTTTTTGCAGCAGTGTTGTGGGCCAGGGTTTAGAGAACCCCTAAAGTGTATCATGGAGTTCACCTGACCCACAACTTTTAATAGATTGTGGTATGGGGAGCACATGGCCTACTCTACAGGTGTGGTACAGCAGAAATGGAAAAGTACTTTTTAAAGCAAAACAATGTTTATTCTATGAACTCAAGTTAACCTTTTTAAAACATATACTGAATATCTTCGCAACCATTCATTCAAATACAACCCCCAAAGAATACAACACTAGGTAATCCTTTAAGCTTTCCTTTTAACCTTTATAAGACTTAAAACACCTTTTTCCAGAAGCACATCAGGTTAAAGTCACTACTGTTATTAGTTTTAAATCACCAGGATCGATTTACAGTCTTTAGATTACAAAGAGAGAGACTAATACACCTTTTGGCTGTGACTGCAGCTATCCAGCTCTGAAAACGAAACTAAAACACACCCTGCAGCCAAACAGCCCAAAATGAAAGTAAAAAGTTGACAGACAGCCCAGCTCCACCCACACTCTGACATCACCGATAAACACCCATTTCTTAAAGGTACTCTCACTACAGATATTTATATACATACCCATTTATAAACACCCATTTCTGAAAGGTACTCTCACATAACAGTGAGCATCGAGTTTTTCCAGCACCATATTATACTTTTTTTTATCCTCGTCTTCTGCAAATTCTAATGAGTTGAACAGCTCTAATGCCTGTGGTCCAGCCAAATTAAGAAGAAGCACGATTTATCTCTGATCGGAAGCATTTTCTAGCGCAGAGGCAGATATGAACACTTCAAACTGTTGTTTGAAAAATTTCCAATTTGACACAGTATACCCATCGTTCTGAAGTGTGCTGGTTTTTTTTACATCTTCCATCTTACGATTCATTGTTTGTGCAGATTTTTCAATCGGTGTAGTGGCGTGATTGTTTTTCTGAAGTTTCTGAAACCTATACTATCTAAACTAATTGTTTATTTTTCAAAAAGGCTCCTGGTACCATGTGGTCCAGATCCTAGGATGGCTGGTGTAGTGTTCACAAAGACCGCTTTTGTATTAAACAAAGATAAAGACTTATTTACAGTACTTAATTGAATTCAATCTCTTACTTCTATATAATAAACAATTAACAATAAACATACAATCTACCCTCATCTATCACTAATCTCTACACTAATACAATAACTATGATCAGTTCTCACTCACACTAGCTTTCCTACAGTCTTTCTCCTAACCTTCTCCTTAACACTCTCCCAGAAAGCTTCGCATTAATGCTGTATATAGTTCTGCATCTAGCTCCCTCCAGTGGTTGATTCGGGCATAACATTAACCCTTACAGTTCTGTACATTTCTCAAAATGTGACACCCCACACCGATACTTATAAAACATCATGATAGAATAATGAATGAGCTCCATATGCTGTATGTTTTAGGTGTACCATTATAGATGCCAGATTGAAGACTACACATATATATAAGGATCTGGATTAAAATACAAGATAATGACACGTGGTTTACCATCAGGTATGGTGGCCGTTATCAAGCACGATGCCCCAGCCAGAAAATTGCCTGCTGCAAAAGGAAAACGACGTCCAACTCGATCAATAAGTAGAATAATAATGATTGCTGCCGGTATTTCCACAGCTCCTGAGATGAAGAAATTGATGTAAATATTTCCTCCCAAAATTCCCAAACGCATGACAAGCCCGAGATACACCAGAGCACTCGCAAACCTGAAAAGGAGGATTTGCATTTGAGTTAACTATGAGGCTGAGCCAATATCTGCCAAGACAACGGTCATTTTATGATTGCTTTGGGTATGCTATTAACAGCCTTACATTTGGAATTGTTCTTGTAGTTATCGGTTTAACACAATGATAACTTTACCACAATACCACCAGCGTAAATCCATTGTATAGAATTAGACTACTGCCTTCTGCATGCTTTCCCTCATTCCGTGACTCTAATTTACTCTTCATGGCCGGGATTCTCCGGTATCTGGCGGGCGGGCCGTACCGGCGCCAAGGTGTGTCGTGAACCACTCCGGCGTTGGACTGCCCGGAAGGTGCGGAATCCTCCACAACTTCGGGGGCTAGGCCGGCACCAGCGGGGATCGCGCCACACCGGCCATGAGTTGGCGCATGTACGGGAGTGCCAGGAGGATCCAGCGTGATTCCAACGCATGCACAGGGGGTTTCTTCTCCACGCCAGCCATGGCAGAGCTTTACAGCGGCCAGCGCAGAGGGAAAGAGTGCCCCCACGGCACAGGCCCGCCCGCAGATCGGTGGGCCACAATCGCGGGCCAGGCCACCGTGGCCCCCCCCCCCCCCCCACCGGGCCGGATCCCCCCACGCTCCCCCGAGGACTCCGCAGGCCGCCCGCAGAGTCCAGGTGCCGCCGGTAAGGACCTTGTGTAATTTACGCTGGCAGGACTGGCCGAAAACAAGCGGCCGCCCGGCCCATCGCGGAGTGGGGAATCGCCAGGGGGCCCAAAAATCCAGCGGCAGAGAATTCGGCATCCAGCGTCGGGGCGGGATTCACGCCACCCCCCCCCCCGGCGATTCTCCGGCCCAGTGGGGGGTCGGAGAATCCCGCCCCATGTGTCTCAGAGAAAAATCCCAAGGGACATAAACACTTTAAGAGTTTGAGTCACGACTGACTCGCAAGCCTAGATTTCTATTTTCACTCGGCTGGGACACAGCTTCACTCTCCAGGGGGAATGGTTGGATATTTGGGTGCAGGAGCTCTGATTGTTCCTTCGTCATCCATTTTCAATAGGTTCTCCAAGTAGGTCAAGTATTATTACACTGAGATGCTGAAGGTGAAAAGTCAGGCCTTGTATGGCCTCCTCCAATCCAGTATTTAACATCTTCTGCATCTCACTGGCCAGTCCTAAATTCTTTTCAATGGATGAGGACTGAGGCAGTGTGGTAGCATAGTAGATAGCACAGTTGCTTCACAGCTCCAGGGTCCCAGGTTCGGTTCCCGGCTGGGTCACTGTCTGTGCGGAGTCTACACGTTCTCCCTGTGTCTGCGTGGGTTTCCTCCGGGTGCTCCGGTTTCCTCCCACAGTCCAAAGATGTGCAAGTTTGGTGGATTGGCCACACTAAATTGCCCTTAGTGTCCAAAAAAGGATAGGAGGGCTTATTGGGTTCGGGGGATAGGGTAGAAGTGAGGGCTCAAGTGGGTCGGTGCAGACTCGATGGGCCAAATAGCCTCCTTCTGCACTGTATGTTCTATGTTCTATGAGTGAACAGAGATCATTATAATTAAGTCATAGTTCATTTCTAAACATTCTAAATTAAGAGCTCTAAGTAAGTTATCGGAGTGGATATGTTGTGATCTTAAACATTTAAGAGCGTAAGAAAATATGCCATGACCTCAAGAGATTATTCTCTCTAAATATCACACAAATATGTTTGGGTCATCATTGACTACAGTTACTACATCCAATTTCTTTAAGAAGACAAAAAAAAATCATTTGATAAACTATCAAAAGATAAAGGGCTGTATTTTCTGCCCAGCGACTCCAGAATTAGGGAAACGTGATTGGACGGAGAATCACGCGTTAGCCGGAAATCGAGGCCGGTGACGGGCACCCGACGGAATGCCATGCTCCGGTGCCTCGACAACGCTGTGAATGCGTCCCATGCTGAATACCGTTGTGGGCATGAAAATTATACAATAAACGGCATTGGCATATCCTTAACGGGCCCCACCTGGCAATTGCCGGCCTCCCCGCGATGCTCTGCCTCCACCAGCATGAATTACCAATGGCGAGGTTCGCTTGTGGTATTCAAAATCAGGAAACAGGTGCCGTGGCTGCTGAGGGAGAGAAAGGAGCTATGAAAAGTGTCCAACATCGCTATAGCGTGCTGATAGTTGTGGCGCTGGCAGGGGGGGCTTCTGCCAGGACTGGAGGGAGTAGCGAGGGCAGCCAGGGGGTGGGCCATGGGGCCAGGGTGGATGGGCATGGACCATCATTGCCACAGCGTGCAAGGCAGTCATCTGGCTGCGCACACTGCTGACTGCCCACTGTGAACTTCGCGCTACGGGTCATATGGGTACCTCCCCAGGCCACCCCCTTAGGTACAATCTGGACCCAGCGACCCATCAATGGGATGGACATGCTGCAGTGCAACAAATGCCATCTTCTTGACTGGGAGAAGGGTGTGTGGGGAGTGGAGTGCCTATGAGCTCCCAGCCTATAAGCTACAAGCTCCTGCTTGTCAAGCTCTCCAGTGCCAATCCCAACCCTATTGTATCACACACCGATATGCATTGGAATTGTACTAGTTCCACGTGGCACCGGTGTGAGCCCATTAGGATGTCCGGAATTGTTCTGGGATCGGCACCACTAATCGTGCACGTAGAACACTCGCGATTCAGTCCTGGTCTCAGCACTTAGTCTCTCAAATGGAGAATCCAGCCCAAAGTGCTTTAAAGTCCCTTCTGACCCTCAAGAGCACTGAAGAAAATATCCATCATGTCAATCTAACTGTGATTGAACCCAAACTCTTATTTCAGATGACAATACAAGCCAATGAATGAAGTGTCTATGATTAGGGGGAGAAATGGGGGTGGGACGGGGGTGACGGGGGTGACGGGGGGGGGGGGGGGGGGGGGGAGGGTGCAGGTTGTGGACTTAAATTGTCCAATAATTTCTCTTCTTGGTTATTAACTGTTCACTTGAGCAGGAAAACAAGGCAAGGAATGCATGATAAACCCAGGATCCTGGGAATCACCGAGGATCACAGGGACCTTGGTGTGCATGTGCACCGGTCCCTTTAGATAGCAGGGCAGGTAGTTACAGTGGTTAAGAAGGAATAAGGGATACTTGCCTTTATCAGCCAAGGCAGAGAATTTAGCAGCAAGAAGGGTCTGATGGAACTGTATAAAACATTGGTTAGGCCACAGCTAGAGTATTCTGTGCGGTTCTGGAATCCACACTATGGGAGGGATGTGATAGCACTGGAAAGGGTGCAGAGGAGATTTACCAAGATTTTGCCTGGGTTGGAGAGTTTTAGCTATGAAGGGAGATTGGATAGACTGGGATTGTTTTCCATGGAGCAGAAGAGATTGAGGGGAGACATGATTGAGATGTAATCATAAAAGGCATAGATAGAGTAGACAGGAAGAAACATTTCTCCTTGGTGAAGGGATCAATGACCAGGGGAAATAGATTGAAGGCAAGGGGCAGGAGGGTTAGAGGCGATGTGAGGAAAAATCTTTTACCCAGATGGTGGTGGGCGTTTGGAATTTGCTGCCTGAAAGGGTGGTGGAGGCAGTGACCCTCATAACATTTAAGAATTATTTAGATGTTCACTTGTGAATCCAAGGCATACAAGGCTATGGGCAAAGTGCTGGAAAATGAGATTAGAGTTGTTAGGAGGTTGTTTTTGACTGGCACAAGCCAGAATAGCCTCCTTCTGCACTGTAGGGATTCTATGGAATAGACTGTTTCTATGGAATACGCTATTTCATGTTAATAAATACAAATTATAAAGACGATCTCACCAGTTGAACATCAGGATAAAAGTATGCTTCCTTATCTGTGGTGTTTTAACCAGGTCTAAAAATGAGGGACTCTTCAATGTGTTTTCACAATCCTCAATTTGAACTGTCTGCAAAAAAAAAATCTCAACATGTTAAAGTGTTCATGGGCGGCACGGTAGCAAGTGGTTAGCACGGCTGCCTCACAGCACCGAGGTCCCAGGTTCGATCCCGGCTCTGGGTCACTGTCTGTGTGGAATTTTCACATTCTCCCCGTGTCTGCGTGGGCCTCACCCCCACAACCCAAAGATGTGCAGGGTAGGTGGATTGGCCGTGGTAAATTGCCCCTTAATTCGAAAAAAAAATGATTGCATACTCTAAATTTTAAAAGAACATGTTAAAATGTTCAGCAGCGTCACTTGCAAACAAACTCGTGTGAAGTGAGGCTCTAACAAAATCATCAGCTCCGGACTAAAGTGATAATTGCCATCTCCTTGAGACAGCCATTAACATTAGATATTACAATCCATTGTTTCAGCAAACCTGATGATTGATAACACCGGATTTCAATAGTTTACTCAAAAGCTAAGTATTTTGCCAGATGTTCAGAATCAGTAGGTGCTGCATTTTAGACATGGTACCAAGGACACAAGTTCTTGCCTGTTAGAGGCTATATTGGCATCATGGCCACAACCTATTTTGTTATTTTTTTTCCAGTTATGCTTCAAACAGATATTTTGATGGGAAACAACAGCAACTGTCTGTCAGGGCAGGGTTGGGGATGCCATCAATTATTCCAATATTTTTAGTTTGGATATTGGGAGCCCCCATGATGCCCTGTTCTTTGTCGGTCACTCCCTAAAGCATCCTGCCGTGCAGGTGGCAGGTGAGGGCAGGTTCATCCTCGGCTGCGATTTCTCGCCAAGGCCAAATGGCCTGCTGACTCTCAAGGTCAAGGCTCACGCATGCAGAATAGCCACCCGAGAGAGGGCTGTTGCTACCCACTGCCTTCTACACCAGCACAAGGGGAGGGAGGAGGGAAATTTTGACAGCAACAAATGCATAACTTCCAATGCACAATTGCCCTGTTGTTCACCTCAATATTTATTGAGAAAGTCTGTCTGTTCTTTTTTGCTATCTTCTGCAGAATCTTCATGGCTTCTTCTTTTTTCTTTCGGGACAGGAGCCACCTTGGAGATTCTGGCATCAACCTGCAAAGGTAAGACAGCAGGTTTTTGCTATGGCACAGCTGGTTTGCAGACCCAAGCTAACAATAGCGATCTCTATCATAGATATTACCAATAGAAGGTCAGGATGCAGAAGTTTGGTATGGTAGCCGTCAGCTGCAGATTCCTCCAGGCTGGGATAAGATGAGCAACAGCAGCAAGTATTATCAGCCCGAAACTGAAACACATCTGGTTCACAATCCCCACTGTTCTTCTGTACTTCATTCCAACAAGTTCGGTAACTGGGTGAAGAACAGCACATTTTTCAGGACCTGTACTGGCCATTTCCATTCCCTTTAGCAAAAACCTCACACACTATTGCCTTCATAAGTGCATATGTTCATAAGATATAGGAGCAGAATTAGGCCATTTGGCCCATCGAATCTACTCCGCCAATCAATCATGGCTGATCTCATCCTGGTCTTAATTTCACCGTCTTGCCGGTTCTCCATAACCCTTTAATCCATTACCAAGTAATAATCAGTCTAACTCCCTCTTACATTTTGCCTTCAAAGACAAGGAACTAAGCTTCCTTCTTGAATGTTGCAAATGCCAACATTCACGGGCACTATATGGCAGCTTATTCCACCATTTAATGTACGTTCAATCACTATGCTATTTTCCCCACTTATAATATTAAATATCATCAGCACTGGGTGACTTTCTTCTGTTCCGTAACCCTATTTCTCTACTGCAGTAATTTTCCCGATTCTCTTTCTTGTTTCTGACGTGACAGCTAAAGCTCGGTTAGTGACACCCTGAGTCAGGAGGTTCAAGACTCACTCAACATGAAGGCATAAATCAAGGTTAACACTCTAGTGCTGTCCTAAAGGAGTGCTACATTGCCGGAGATGCATCCTTTCAGGTGAAATGTTCGGCCTCTCAAATGGCCCTACTTTCAAGTAGAGCAGTCCCACCAGAGTCGCCATAAGTAGAGCAGGAGATTTATCCCTGGTGTGCTCCGCCATTCAAAGAGATCATGACTCATCTGTGAGCAAATTGGCTGCTGCATTTCCTACAGTGACTACACTGCAAACAAAAAACACTTCATTGGCTGCAAAGCGCTTTGAGACATTGCGTGGGTGTGAAGGCGCTATATAAATCCATCTCGCCCATTCTTTCATCTGCACAAAATTTCTGGCCTTCACCTTGTCAATTTTGTGAATTTACACACGTGAAAATTATATTTGAGGACACTATTCCTCAAAAGTAGCCCCAGGTAGAAGAAAAGAATGTCGCCAATAGCCAGATACATCGTAACAAGAGAGCAAATAATCTGCAAGTTACATTCTAATTTAAATCTTGTGCTTTGAAGTGAATTCTTCCCAAATTACCATTCAAATAGTTAATGTAATCACATGAAATCGTTTCCTCCATTTGTTGAATATTTAATTTCTGTTTATATTACAAGAAGGAGCGATTGGCCCTTGTTGGAAAATGATAGATCCTGCTGCTGGTACCCAATTCATTTTTTCCAATTAAGGGGCAACTTAGCGTGGCCAATCCACCTACCCTGCACATCTTTGGGTTGTGGGAGTGAGACCCACACAGACATGGGGAAAATGTGCAAATTCCACACGGACAGTGGCCCGGGGCCAGGATCAATCCCGGGTCCTCGGTGCCATGAGGCAGCAGTGCTGACCACTGTGCCACCGTTCCACCCCTCGACTGCTGGTCGAGCAGAACAGAATCCCAATTACCTCCTTTCGGTTAGTGATTTTGAAGTGATCAGCTAGACATTGACAGCACTAACTCTGTTTGAAATGGTCCAGGAGCTGTCAATCACAGCCTGATGTTTATAAACAATGCAGATAGAGCACTTCAAATTTACTCAACCATGAGGAAAGATGACTGGAACAATGCTGACTGTTGGGGGGTGTGTGGAAGCGATCAATCACAGCCTAATAAAATCAATATTAAAGTGAAATTAATGAATGGTTTGCAGATCAAAGGTCTAAGGCGGATTAAACACAGCTAATCGGTTTTCTGTTACCAAGGTTTGACAGGTGGTGCTTCCTGTGTCTGAGCCAGCAGGTGTGCTGTACAGGTGAGTTTTAAAGGAGTGATTTTTTTTTCACTGCCTCTGTCTGGACTGCTGTCTAGCTTCAAGATAGGTGTCTCCCTTCTGGGGGATTTCTGACAGGGGTCTATTTTCTGGGGGTCTGTAAGGGGTCTCCTTATTTAGGAGATCTATTGTGGAGGATCTCTTTATTTTGAGGGTCTCTGGGAGGTCTCTCTATTTAGGGGGTCACTGGGTAGGGCTCTTTACTTGGGGGTCTCTGGATGGTCCCTTTATTTAGGGGGTCTCTTTATTTAGGGGCTCTCTGGGGGTCTCCTTATTTCGAGTGTCTTGGGGGGCAGATCAGGTCTTACTGGGAGGAAGGGGGGACCCAGAAAATCTGGGAGTGGGGGCTGAATTGTGATGTCGGGATTGGGTGGCCTGCCATGGGACCTCGCTATCGGGCCGCCCGCCCAAATGGCAGCCCAATAGCGGGATTCCCTCGGTACTCACTCGCAATCCTCGCCATGCATAAATTGGCGTGGCCAAGTATTGGGAATTGGTTCCTGATCTGCACTCCCAGCTGGTGCAAACAGGTGCAATTCTGCTCCGGTGGGATAACATATTCTCCCAAACGGACTATTCCGCCCTTTGAGAATGATATTTCTGAACTCTAAGGGAATCAAGGGATACAGGGATTGGACAGGAAGTAAAGTTGAGGCCAAAGATAGTAATGATCCTATTGAATGGCATAGCAGGCTCCAGAGGATGTAGGCCTATTCCTGCTCCTCTTTCTTATTTTCTTATCTTCTTATGTTCAATACCTGATTCAGTTGGAATCTCTATAATAAACAATTGAACAATTAACAATCTAATAAGAACTTAAGAACACAAACCACAAAGGAAAGAACAATGTTCGTTTATTTAGTGCCATTTATGATGACATCCCAAAGTGTTCAATAGCCAATGGAATACATTTAAAAACGTGAGGAAACTAAAAATAATACCAATAGGTAAGTAAAAAGGGTTATCTACTGGTAGCAAATAAACATTGATAATTGTAGGAGTAAATACTTATTCCGAATAGAAAATGTAAAAGCTTACTTAAGACATAGGCACTCAGCCAGCCACCCTTGCTGAGCAATCCTTGCAGAATGCGGAAGATGGTGAACCAAAGATAATTTGGCGCAAATGCCACTGCCAGCCCTGCAACCGAGGTGGAAAATACGGAAAACAAGAAGCACCGTTTTCTACCATATCTACAAAAAGCAAAGGAATGGTTTCAAGTTTCAATATGTTCAAAAATATGGGATATTATCAAATGTGCAATTGGAAAATGACGAGTTAAACCTACATGTCTGCTCCAAATCCCAGGAATATTGTTCCAAGCATGAATCCCATGTTTAGACAGGCCTGGGACAGGTCCACCTTCCAAGCTTCAGCACACACAAGTCCAAACTGTACAAGTGACACGGGTAAACAAGCAAGACAGCATAACGTTATTAATCTGACATTTCACACTTCTACCGCTTATTTATCACAGCTAAACCTGATATTGTGCTATTGCATGACCATGGATGACATAGACATAGAATTTACAGTACAGAAGGAGGCTATTCAGCCCATCAAGTCTGCACTCTTGGAAAGAGCACCCCATCCAAGGTCCACACCTCCACCCTATCCACGTAACCCAGTAACCCCACCCAACACTAAGCGCAATTTTGGACACTGTGGGCAATTTAGAATGGCCAATCCACCTAACCTGCACATCTTTGGACTGTGGGAGGAAACCGGAGCACCCGGAGGAAACCCACGCACACACGGGGAGGATGTGCAGACTCCGCACAGACAGTGACCCAAGCCGGAATCGAACCTGGGACCCTGGAGCTGTGAAGCAATTGTGCAATCCACAATGCTACTGTGCTGCCTCTCTCCATCAAGTATCACTGATTATGTGATAAGGACAGTAACGTTCGAGAATGTTCGCACTTCTGAGCTCTACCTGCAGTGAGGTAAAGTGTGATGTTTCCCTGATCCGGCTGAGGTTGGTGAACAGAGAACGGACCATGGATTATACCTGGGTTTTCATGATCTATATGCTATAATTCCACTCAATTCCTTTATTTACTAACCCTTTGAGAAGTCCTTCTGTAGACTTGAACTGGGCAAGTCACATGAAGAGCTGTGCTTTTGGGAACATAAAGGAGTTGGAATTGAATCTATTTAGCACAAACACTGAAAAACATTTTCACCCCCAAAATCCAGGGCTTAAGGTCCCCAGTTATCAATTTGCTGGGATCAGGACTTCCTATTCCAGACAGCAGCAAAGACAAAGAGGGAGGTTAGAAAAGATAAACCTGAGAATGAGAGGGGACAAAGGTATAAAAAAAGAAACAAAAGGCAAATATAAGAGGATGATCATGAAGGAGGAAAGGGATAGTGAGCAATGGGGGGAGTAAATAAGTTGGCACCGTTTTCACAGAGGGTTGAGTATTGAGGTTATACAACTGTCATGTGAGAGTACCTTTAAGAAATGGGCATTTATAAATGAGTGTGAATATAAATATCTATAGTGAGAGTATCTTTAAGAAATGGGTGTTTACTACTGCACTGATGTCAGAGAGTGAGTGGAGCTGGGCTATCTGTCAGCTTTTTTACTTTTGTTTTAGGCTGTTTGCTGCAGGGTGTGTTTTAGTTTTGTTTTCAGTGTTGGAGCTGAAGCCAGCCAGAGCAGGTGTACTACTGTTCTCTCTGCCATCAAAAGACTATCTCTTGATCATTTGGTGAATTCAGAATTATAAATGTTGTCAGTAGTGAATGTAAACCTAATGTGCTTCTGGTAAAAGGTGTTTTAAGTTGTATGGATGTGAAAAGGAAAGCTTAAAGGATTACTTAGTGCTGTATTCTTTGGGGGTTGTATTTCAATTGATGGTTACTGAGATGTTCACTATATGTGTTGAAAAGGTTAACTTGAGTTCATACAATAAACATTGTTTGAGTTTTAAAAATACTTTTCCATTTCTGCTGTACCACACCTGTAGAGTGGGCCGTGTGCTCCCCATACCACAATCTATTAAAAATTGTGGGTCAGGTGAACTCCATGATACACTTTGGGGTTCTCTAAACCCTGGCCCATAACATTATTGGGGGCTCGAGGGGGATAAAAGTCTATGTAGGATTGGCTTAGTGAACTTAAAGACAGTGAGGGGTGAGCATATTGTGGTTGCTTTTCAGGTGTGGTATTTTAGTTTAAGTACGGAGTGTGTTGCGGACAATGTCTCTTTCAGAGGCTCTGACGTTTTGTGGGGTGGAGACGGTCACATGCAATACCTTACGGACAGGGACTAAAAGCAGACTGTTAGACTTGGCAAAAACATTGTGGTTAACATGACCTGACAAAGTGCAAAAAGATGAAGTAATTATGGCAGTGGCTCAGCATTTAAATTTGCCTGAGATACAGTCTGACTCATTAGAAATGGCAAAGATCCAGTTGCAGATTAAGCAACTTGAACATAAAAAAAATTAAAACAGCTTGAATATGCAATAAAAGAAAAAGAAAGAGAAAGGGTGATGCAGATTGGGGAAAAGAAAAGGAGAGAGAAGAAAGAAATAAGGAAAGAGTAGCCCTAGCAGAACAAAAAGAAAGAGGTAGAGAGGAAAGGGAAAAAGAGAGAGAGTTTGAACTTCAGAAAATGGCTATGAAACATAACAGTCAGTCAAAATTGGCAGACGTAAAGGGAAACGTACAGTTGGATGATAGTGATAAGGATAGTGAGAAAGAGCATCATAGTCGAAGGTTTGGTAGGGATCTATTTAAATATGTCCAAGCATTGCCGAGGTTTGACGAGAAGGATGTGGAAGGCTTTTTCATTTCATTTGAGAAGGTAGCTAAACAAATGAAATGGCCACAGGACATGTGGGTATTACTGATTCAAACAAATCTGATAGGTAGGGCTAGTGAAGTGTTTGCATCACTACTGGAGGAGACATCTGGGACATGTGAGGAGGTGAAAAAATCCATTTTAGGAATATATGAACTAGTGCCTGAAGCCTACAGACAAAGGTTGAGAAATTTAAGGAAATAATTTGGTCAAACATACATGGAGTTTAAAAGGACCAAACAATAATTTTGATAGGTGGATATGGGCTTTGAAAACAGACAAACATATGAAGCTCTCAGAGAAATTATACTTTTGGAGGAGATTAAAAATCCAGTTCCTGATGTAGTGAGAACTCATGTGGAAGAACAGAGGGTTAAAACTGTGAGGTTAGCAGCAGAAATATCAGATGATTATGAATTATTTCACAAATCAAAGCTTGGATTCCAACATCAGTTTCAGCCAGTGAGGGATAGAAACTTGTCCTTTCTCAAGTAAGGAGACCAAAACTGAACACAATACTCCAGGTGTGGCTTCACTAACACCTTATAAAATTGCAGCATAACCTCCCTAGTCTTAAACTCCATCCCTCTAGCAATGAAGGACAAAATTCCATTTGCCTTCTTAATCACCTGTTGCACCTGTAAACCAACTTTCTGTAACTCATGCACTAGCACACCCAAGTCTCTCTGAACAGCGGCATGCTTTAATATTTTATCGTTTAAATAATAATCCCGTTTGCTGTTATTCCTACCAAAATGGATAACCTCACATTTGTCAACATTGTATTCCATCTGCCAGATCCTAGCCCATTCACTTAACCTATCCAAGTCCCTCTGCAGACTTCCAGTATCCTCTGCACTTTTCGCTTTACCACTCATCTTAATGTCATCTGCAAACTTGGACACATTGCCCTTGGTCCCCAACTCCAAATCATCTAGGTAAATTGTGAACAATTGTGGGCCCAACACGGATCCCTGAGGGACACCACTAGCTACTGATTGCCAACCAGAGAAACACCCATTAATCCCCACTCTTTCTATTAATTAACTAATCCTCTATCCATGCTACTACTGTACCCTTAATGCCATGCATCTTTATCTTATGCAGCAACCTTTTGTGTGGCACCTTGTCAAAAGCTTTCTGGAAATCCAGATATACCACATCCATTGGCTCCCCGTTATCTACTGCACTGGTAATGTACTCAAAAAATTCCACTAAATTAGTTAGGCACGACCTGCCCTTTATGAACCCATGCTGCATCTGCCTAATGGGACAATTTCTATCCAGATGCCTCGCTATTTCTTCCTTGATGATAGATTCGAGCATCTTCCCTACTACCGAAGTTAAGCTCACTGGCCTACAATTACCCGCTCTCTGCCAACCTCCTTTTTAAAACAGTGGTGTCACGTTTGCTAATTTCCAATCCGCCGGGACCACCCCAGATATCCCCCATTTTGCCTCTCCCCATATCCCCTATATCCCCCCTCCCCATATCCCCCATGTCCCCCATATTCCCTCTCCCCATGTACCCCTCCTCCATATCCCCCATTTCCCCCTCCCCATATCCCCTATATCCCCCTCCCCCATATCCCCCACATCTTCTGTCCCCCATATCCCCCTCCCCATATCTTCCCTCCCCATATCCCCCATATCCCCCTCCCCATATCCTCATATCCCCCCTCCCTCATATCCCCCCTCCCCCATATCCCCCATATCCCCCTACCCAACATCCTCCTCCCAATATCCCCCATATCCCCCACCCCTATCCCCCATATCCCCCGATCACCGCCCGCGTGTCTACCCATGCTGCTGCATTGTGTATTGCAGGACCAAACGTCGAGGCACCCGTCCCCGCGGATGCCGACCGCCCGCAGGATGCCCCAGGGCGGCCACGGGAGAGGGTGAAACCCGGCCCCTCTGGCCTGCGATGCCCACAGGATGCTCAAGGGCGGCCACGGGAGAGGGAGAGACCCGGCCCCTCTGGCCTGCGATGCTCACAGGATGCCCCAGAGTGGCCACGAGAGGGGGAGAGACCCCACACCTTTGGCCTGCGATGCCCACAGGATGCCCCAGAGTGGCCGCGAGAGGGGGGAGACCCGGCACCTTTGGCCTGCGACATCCGCAGGCCCCCCCAGGGCGGACACAAGAGTGGGAGAGACATGGAGCACCAGGGAGACGACGCCCGCATCTCACGCGGGTGCAGCGATGCAGGCGTATGACACCCAGCGATGAGGGGAGCAGCCACAGGGCCCCGTCGCAGCTGAGCCAGGACACTCCCACCCAGGACGCCCCTACCCAGGACACCCCTACCCAGGATACCCCTACCCAGGACAGCCCTACCCAGGATACCTCTACCCAGGACACCCCTACCCAGGACAGCCCTACCCAGGACACCCCTACCCAGGACAGCCCTACCCAGGACAGCCCTACCCAGGACAGTCCTACCCAGGACACCCCTACCCAGGACAGCCCTACCCAGGACAGCCCTACCCAGGACAGCCCGACCCAGGACACCACTACCCAGGACACCCCTACCCAGGACAGCCCTACCCAGGACACCCCTACCCAGGACAGCCCCACCCAGGGCACCAATACCCAGGACAGCCCTACCCAGGACAGCCCTACCCAGGACAGCCCTACCCAGGGCGGTCCTACCCAGGACAGCCCTACCCAGGACACCCCTACCCAGGACAGCCCTACCCAGGACAGCCCTACCCAGGGCGGTCCTACCCAGGACAGCCCTACCCAGGACAGCCCTACCCAGGACAGCCCTACCCAGGGCGGTCCTACCCAGGACAGCCCTACCCAGGACAGCCCTACCCAGAACAGCCCTACCCAAGACACCCCTACCCAGGACAGCCCTACTCAGGACAGCCCTACCCAGGACAACCCTACCCAGGACACTCCTACCTAGGACAGCCCTACCCAGGACAGCCCTACCCAGGACAGCCCTACCCAGGACAACCCTACCCAGGACACTCCTACCCAGGGCGGTCCTACCCAGGACAGCCCTACCCAGGACCCCCCTACCCAGGGCGGTCCTACCCAGGACAGCCCTACCCAGGACGCCCCTACCCAGGACCCCCCTACCCAGGACCCCCCTACCCAGAACAGCCCTACCAAGGACACCCTACCCAGGACCCCCCTACCGAGGACGCCCCTACCCAGGACCCCCCTACCCAGGACCCCCCTACCCAGGACCCCCCTACCCAGGACAGCCCTACCCAGGACAGCCCTACCCAGGACAGCCCTACCCAGGACCCCCCCTACCCAGGACACCACTACCCAGGACACCCCTACCCAGGACAGCCCTACCCAGGACACCCCTACAAAGGACCCCCCTACCCAGGACAGCCCTACCCAGGACAGCGCTACCCAGGACAGCCCTACCCAGGACACCCCTACAAAGGACCCCCCTACCCAGGACAGCCCTACCCAGGACAGCCCTACCCAGGACACCCCTACCCAGGACACCACTACCCAGGACAGCCCTACCCAGGACACCCCTACCCAGGACAGCCCTACCCAGGACACCCCTACCCAGGACACCCCTACCCAGGACACCCCTACCCAGGACACCACTACCCAGGACACCCCTACCCAGGACACCCCTACCCAGGATAGCCCTACCCAGGACAGCCCTACCCAGGACAGCCCTACCCAGGACAGCCCTACCCAAGACAGCCCTACCCGGGACAGCCCTACCCAGGACAGCCCTACCCAGGACACCCCTACCCAGGACCCCCCTACCCAGGACAGCCCTACCCAGGACAGCCCTACCCAGGACACCCCTACCCAGGAGAGCCCTACCCAGGACCCCCCTGCCCAGGACTGCCCTACCCAGGACAGCCCTACCCAGGACACCCCTACCCAGGACACATCTACCCAGGACACCCCTACCCAGGACAGCCCTACCCAGGACAGCCCTACCCAGGACACTCCTACCCAGGACACCCCTACCCAGGACAGCCCTACCCAGGACACTCCTACCCAGGACACCCCTACCCAGGACAGCCCTACCCAGGACACCCCTACCCAGAACACCACTACCCAGGACAGCCCTACCCAGGACACTCCTACCCAGGACACCCCTACCCAGGACAGCCCTACCCAGGACAGCCCTACCCAGGACAGCCCTACCCAGGACAGCCCTACCCAGGACCCCCCTACCCAGGACAGCCCTACCCAGGACAGCCCTACCCAGGACACCCCTACCCAGGACAGCCCTACCCAGGACAGCCCTACCCAGGACAGGCCTACCCAGGACACAACTACCCAGGACAGCCCTACCCAGGGCAGCCCTACCCAGGACAGCCCTACCCAGGACACTCCTACCCAGGACACCCCTACCCAGGACAGCCCTACCCAGGACAGCCCTACCCAGGACAGCCCGACCCAGGACAGCCCTACCCAGGACAGCCCGACCCAGGACAGCCCTACCCAGGACACCCCTACCCAGGACAGCCCTACCCAGGACACCCCTACCCAGGACCCCCCCTACCCAGGACAGCCCTACCCAGGACAGCCCGACCCAGGACACCCCTACCCAGGACAGCCCTACCCAGGACAGCCCTACCCAGGACAGGCCTACCCAGGACACAACTACCCAGGACAGCCCTACCCAGGGCAGCCCTACCCAGGACAGCCCTACCCAGGACACTCCTACCCAGGACACCCCTACCCAGGACAGCCCTACCCAGGACAGCCCTACCCAGGACAGCCCTACCCAGGACAGCCCGACCCAGGACAGCCCTACCCAGGACACCCCTACCCAGGACAGCCCTACCCAGGACACCCCTACCCAGGACACCCCTACCCAGGACAGCCCTACCCAGGACAGCCCGACCCAGGACACCCCAGGACACCTCTACCCAGGACACCCCTACCCAGGACAGCCCTACCCAGGACACCCCTACCCAGGACAGCCCTACCCAGGACAGCCCTACCCAGGACAGTCCTACCCAGGACACCCCTACCCAGGACAGCCCTACCCAGGACAGCCCTACCCAGGACAGCCCGACCCAGGACACCACTACCCAGGACACCCCTACCCAGGACAGCCCTACCCAGGACACCCCTACCCAGGACAGCCCCACCCAGGGCACCAATACCCAGGACAGCCCTACCCAGGACAGCCCTACCCAGGACAGCCCTACCCAGGGCGGTCCTACCCAGGACAGCCCTACCCAGGACACCCCTACCCAGGACAGCCCTACCCAGGACAGCCCTACCCAGGGCGGTCCTACCCAGGACATCCCTACCCAGGACAGCCCTACCCAGGACAGCCCTACCCAGGGCGGTCCTACCCAGGACAGCCCTACCCAGGACAGCCCTACCCAGAACAGCCCTACCCAAGACACCCCTACCCAGGACAGCCCTACTCAGGACAGCCCTACCCAGGACAACCCTACCCAGGACACTCCTACCTAGGACAGCCCTACCCAGGACAGCCCTACCCAGGACAGCCCTACCCAGGACAACCCTACCCAGGACACTCCTACCCAGGGCGGTCCTACCCAGGACAGCCCTACCCAGGACCCCCCTACCCAGGGCGGTCCTACCCAGGACAGCCCTACCCAGGACACCCCTACCCAGGACCCCCCCTACCCAGGACCCCCCTACCCAGAACAGCCCTACCAAGGACACCCTACCCAGGACCCCCCTACCCAGGACCCCCCTACCCAGGACCCCCCTACCCAGGACCCCCCTACCCAGGACCCCCCTACCCAGGACAGCCCTACCCAGGACAGCCCTACCCAGGACAGCCCTACCCAGGACCCCCCTACCCAGGACACCACTACCCAGGACACCCCTACCCAGGACAGCCCTACCCAGGACACCCCTACAAAGGACCCCCCTACCCAGGACAGCCCTACCCAGGACAGCGCTACCCAGGACAGCCCTACCCAGGACACCCCTACAAAGGACCCCCCTACCCAGGACAGCCCTACCCAGGACAGCCCGACCCAGGACACCCCTACCCAGGACACCACTACCCAGGACAGCCCTACCCAGGACACCCCTACCCAGGACAGCCCTACCCAGGACACCCCTACCCAGGACACCACTACCCAGGACACCCCTACCCAGGACACCACTACCCAGGACACCCCTACCCAGGACACCCCTACCCAGGATAGCCCTACCCAGGACAGCCCTACCCAGGACAGCCCTACCCAGGACAGCCCTACCCAAGACAGCCCTACCCGGGACAGCCCTACCCAGGACAGCCCTACCCAGGACACCCCTACCCAGGACCCCCCTACCCAGGACAGCCCTACCCAGGACAGCCCTACCCAGGACACCCCTACCCAGGAGAGCCCTACCCAGGACCCCCCTGCCCAGGACTGCCCTACCCAGGACAGCCCTACCCAGGACACCCCTACCCAGGACACATCTACCCAGGACACCCCTACCCAGGACAGCCCTACCCAGGACAGCCCTACCCAGGACACTCCTACCCAGGACACCCCTACCCAGGACAGCCCTACCCAGGACACTCCTACCCAGGACACCCCTACCCAGGACAGCCCTACCCAGGACACCCCTACCCAGAACACCACTACCCAGGACAGCCCTACCCAGGACACTCCTACCCAGGACACCCCTACCCAGGACAGCCCTGCCCAGGACTGCCCTACCCAGGACAGCCCTACCCAGGACACCCCTACCCAGGACACATCTACCCAGGACACCCCTACCCAGGACAGCCCTACCCAGGACAGCCCTACCCAGGACACCCCTACCCAGGACAGCCCTACCCAGGACAGCCCTACCCAGGACAGGCCTACCCAGGACACAACTACCCAGGACAGCCCTACCCAGGGCAGCCCTACCCAGGACAGCCCTACCCAGGACACCCCTACCCAGGACACCCCTACCCAGGACAGCCCTACCCAGGACAGCCCTACCCAGGACAGCCCGACCCAGGACAGCCCTACCCAGGACAGCCCGACCCAGGACAGCCCTACCCAGGACACCCCTACCCAGGACAGCCCTACCCAGGACACCCCTACCCAGGACCCCCCCTACCCAGGACAGCCCTACCCAGGACAGCCCGACCCAGGACACCCCTACCCAGGACAGCCCTACCCAGGACAGCCCTACCCAGGACAGGCCTACCCAGGACACAACTACCCAGGACAGCCCTACCCAGGGCAGCCCTACCCAGGACAGCCCTACCCAGGACACTCCTACCCAGGACACCCCTACCCAGGACAGCCCTACCCAGGACAGCCCTACCCAGGACAGCCCTACCCAGGACAGCCCGACCCAGGACAGCCCTACCCAGGACACCCCTACCCAGGACAGCCCTACCCAGGACACCCCTACCCAGGACACCCCTACCCAGGACAGCCCTACCCAGGACAGCCCGACCCAGGACACCCCTACCCAGGACAGCCCTACCCAGGACAGCCCTACCCCGGACAGCCCTACCCAGGACCCCGCTACCCAGGACAGCCCTACCCGGGACAGCCCTACCCGGGACAGCCCTACCCGGGATAGCCCTACCCAGGACAGCCCTACCCAGGACAGCCCTACCCAGGACAGCCCTACCCAGGACACCCCTACCCAGGACAGCCCTACCCAGGACAGCCCTACCCAGGACAGCCCTACCCAGGGCACCCCTACCCAGGACCCCCCTACCCAGGACACCAATACCCAGGATAGCCCTACCCAGGACAGCCCTACCCAGGATAGCCCTACCCAGGACAGCCCTACCCAAGACAGCCCTACCCAGGACAGCCCTACCCAGGACACCCCTACCCAGGACACCCCTACCCAGGACAGCCCTACCCAGGACAGCCCTACCCAGGACAGCCCTACCCAGGACACCCCTACCCAGGACAGCCCTACCCAGAACAGCCCTACCCAGGACAGCCCTACCCAGGACACTGCCACACATGAGACTGGACGACAGGATAGTGACACAGAGCAGACGGGTGGAGACGAGGCGCCACCCCAGGGGACTCGGAGTCTGATGTTACGTACGCCAAAACGCCACTGCTATCTCCAACACCCTCAACCATCGCAGAGACACTCACCTCGGTTGGGCACTTTAGTGATGAGGCTTCTGGTGCACTCACTGGTGCGCACCACACAGCCGTACCGGTACAGCAGGTGGAGGTAGGAGCAGCTGGGGGGCCGGGTGGTCGGAGGGCATCCTCGCGCAAGCGAACAGCTGCCGCCCAGACGAGTCCCGCGTTCCTGGAGTTACCACACCCACCAATAGACCTAATGCAGCCACCAAACCTGGGACGAAGGAAGAGGATGAGGTGCGGCGGCTACAGACGCAGGTGGAGGAGTCCACCCGCGTCCAGGAGCTGGGAGTGGTGCCGGTCAGGCATGCCACCCAGGCTGAAATTGCACAGGTGGCGTCCGTGGTGGAGGCAATGGGTGCGATGGTGTCAGACGTAGGGAGCAGGGTGCGAGGCCTGGGGCGTTCTGTGAGGGCGGCGTCCATGACCCAGGACATGGCTTCCCTCTCACAGGAAGCCATGAGCCAGAGCCAGCGGCAGATGGGCAGTCAAAGGGCCCAGAGGGCCAAACAATTAGGCACTGAGTAAGTTGGCATGGGTGAAGGACAAAAATGAGTTTGTAATTAAAATCACTTTCACACCTACAGAAGCTGTCTTTGTGTTCTGCCCGAAGCGTGCGGGGGTGTCATGTACGTTGAGTGCATGTGTGTGTGTGTGTGAGGGGTGGTCTGACGTCGACCCCAGGTGTGCCCCCCTCCACCTGGGCCGCCCTCTCCATCCCCCCGGGCAGAGGATGGGACCGTGCGCTGCAGTGTGACGGCCGCAGGGATGGTCCGGATGGATGGTGGTACTGTGGCCATGGGTCAGACATTGTCCAACAATGTGGAGCCCAGAGATCCTCACAGAGCGGGTTGTCATCATCCTCCACGGCCTGCAATAGACACGCGTCCACTGGCATCCGTGTGAGCCCGGCCCATCGTGCCGCAGATGAATGTGCAATGGAGGGGTGGTGTGCCTGCGGGTGGGGTGAGGGTGGTTGGTGGTTGGTGGGGGGGGGGGGGGGTTAGGGTGTTGGCGCTGGGTGGGTGAAGGGGGGTTAGGGTGTTGGTGCTGGGTGGGTGCGGGGGTGAGGGTGTTGGTGCTGGGTGGGTGCGGGGGGGTGAGGGTGTTGGTGCTGGGTGGGTGCGGGGGTGTGAGGGTGTTGGTGCTGGGTGGGTGAGGGGGGGTGAGGGTGTAGGTGCTGGGTGGGTGCGGGGGGTGAGGGTGTTGGTGCTGGGTGGGTGAGGGGGGTGAGGGTGTTGGTGCTGGGTGGGTGCGGGGGTGTGAGGGTGTTGGTGCTGGGTGGGTGCGGGGGGATGAGGGTGTTGGTGCTGGGTGGGTGCGGGGGGGTGAGGGTGGTCGGATGTTGCCATGGTGTGCAGTATGTGGCCATACTCGCCGATTCGTACGCCCCCTAGTCAGTGAACCGGCCGGCTATCAGCCTGTCCCGTGACCCTGGCCCAGCCGGTAACGGTGGGCAGCCACCTGCCCATGTCCAGCCCGTCTGTCCTGACCATTGCCCCCATCTCCCTCATCTGGGGAGGTCTGCGCCTCTTCCTCCTGCTCCTCCACTCCCCCCTGCTCTGCCTGCGGCACATCGCCCCTCTGCTGGGCTATGTTGTGCAGGACGCAGCAAACCGCAACGATGCGGCCGACCCTATCTGGCGGGTACTGGAGGGCCCCCCCAGAGATGTCCAGGCACCTGAAACGCATCTTCAGCAGCCCAAAGCACCTCTCTATCACATCCCTGGTCGCTGCATGGGCATCATTGTAGCTGTTCTCCGCGTCACTCTGTGGCCTCCGTATAGGCATCATCAACCACGACCGCAACGGGTAACCCCTGTCGCCCAGCAACCAGCCCCTCAGCCGGGGATGGCGTCCCTCGAACATGCCGGGGATGTAAGACCGCGACAACACCTATGAGTCATGTACACTTCCCGGGTACCGGGCGCAGACGTACAGGATCCTCATGCGATGGTCGCAGATCACCTGGATATTCATGGAATAGATCCCCTTCCTATTGGTGAAGACGGCCCTGTTATCTGCAGGCGGCCGCACGGCGACGTGCATCCCATCGATCGCGCCCTGGACCGTGGGAAACCCGGCCACGGCAGAGAAGCCCACTACCCGGGCATTCTGGCTGGCCCGGTCTACAGGGTACTGGATGTAGCGGTCCGCAATGGCATAAAGGGCGTCTGTCACTGCCCGGATGCACCGATGCCTGCGAGAAGCCGGACAGATCCCCACTCGGCGTCTGCAATGACCCCGTGGCATAAAAGTTCAGGGCCACCGTAACCTTGACGGACACGGGGAGAGGGTGTCCTCCCCCAGTGCCACGCGGTGCCAGGTGTGCCAGCAGGTGGCAGATGTGTGCCACGGTTTCCCAGCTCATCCGGAGTCTCCTCCTGCATGCCCGGTCCGTGAGGTCCTGGTACGACGAACGGGGCCGGTACACACGTGGCCTCCTCGGGCGTCTCCATCGCCGTGGCGCCACCCTCTCCCCGTGCTCGTCCTCCTCTTTGTGTTCCCCCTCCTCCTCCATGTCCTGTCGGCCGGGGTGGCACTCCAGCCTGGGCACCTGCCACCTGCCCCTCTGCAGCAGCCTGCGCCACCTCTCTTTCACACTCCTCCTCCTGGGCAACATGTAGAATAGCGGCTGCCGCCACGGTGGTCAGCATCGCTGGCTGATCAGAAAACATGATGGCCTGCATGAGGGGATGTGCAAACAACAACATGTCATCTTTGCCCGTACCCCCATACCCCCCCCCCCCCCCACCCCACCATTACCCCCTCCCCCGTCAGGCAGCTAGGTGCCATGGGCTGCATGGGCGTAACTTTGGGAGGATGGCACCTGGCCAGGCGGACAACCTCCCTTTTCCCCTTCCCCCTCCCCGACACTCGCTCTCTCCCCCCTCTCCGGAACTCGCACTCTCCCCCCTCCCCGGCACTCGCACTCTCCACCCCCTCTCCGGCACTCTTCCCCCCCCCTCTCTGGTACTCACACTCTCTTCCCCCCCCCCCCCGGCACTCCATCTCACCAACCCCCCCCCAACTACCCCACCGGCACTCACTCTCGCCACCCCCCCAACACCCCCACCCCCATGCTCCCTCTCCCCCCACCCACAGACTGCGGCCATGCCGTCTCTTCTGCATCCACCCCCCATGCCGGTGACCTACCGTCAGCACTGGCTGATGACGTTAAATAGGTGTTGTGATTTACGCCGACGTGACCCATGGTCACGTCTGCGGGACTTCAGCCCATCCAGCCGGGAGAATACGGGCAGCACTGGGACCCATAGCCTCTCGCTGGCCCCCGCCATTTTCCGAGGCGGGCGGCAGGATTGACGCCTCACTGACTTTTTGCCAGTTGGGGACTTTGGGACACGGCGGGGGCAGGATTGACAAAGGCCCCCGGCGATTCTCCGACCCGCCTTATGTCTGTGAATTTGACACACCTCAAATTAAATTGGAAAACAAGGATGTTCTTAAAAATTGGGATACATTGTTGAGTTACCTTCCAGAGGAAAAACGAACTGACCTGAAAGAGTTATTGATATCACAGGGGCAAGTTTGTGGAGATAAATTGAGAAGTACTAAAATTACTATACATGATATAAATGTGGGAAATGCTGTTCCAATCAAACAACATTCATACAGACTTAGCCCTTTAAAATTGGCACAGGTTAACAAAGGGATTGAGGGTATTCTTAAAATGGCATAATTTAAGTGGGTTGCAGCCAATGGAGCTCACCCATAATGATGGTACCTAAACCAGACGGTACCCAACGGTTGTGTGTGGACTATAGAAAACTGAATGCAGTTACAAGAACGGACTCTTATCCTATCCCACGCTTGGAGGATTGCATTGAGAAAGTGGGACAATCAGCTTTTATTTCCAAACTAGATTTACTTAAAGGTTACTGGCAGGTACCTTTATCCGAAAGGGCGAAGGAGATTTCAGCTTTTATGACTCCAGATGGTATATACCAATTCAAAATGATGACATTTGGCATGAAAAGCACCCCAGCCACATTTCAACGGTTAATTAACAAAGTCGTTTCAGCATTACCCAATTGTGTGGTGTACATCAACAAGCTGGTAATTTTCAGCCAGACATGGAAAGAACATTTAAAACATCTGATGGTGTTATTTGATCGACTTCAGGAGGCAGGTTTGGTGATAAACTTAGCCAAAAGTGAATTTGGAAAAACCCAAGTCACTTTCCTTGGCCACACAATCAGACAGGGTCGAATTGTCACATGGGATGTGAAACCAACAGTTATTGAGGAGTTTCCGATACCCTCAAGACGAGGGGAAATAATGCAAATTCTTGGCATGAGTGGATTTGATCGAACATTTGTGAAAACGTTTTGTAGCGTGGTTGCTCCACTGATAGGCTTGCTGAAGAAACGTCAAACGTTTCAGTGGACAGTGGGCTTTCAGCAGGCATTTGACTGCCTGACAGCTGTGATCACCAAAGCTCATATGTTGGAGAATTACCAGGGACTCTGTGATCAGATTGAACTAAAGTATTTGACTTTAAAGAGAAATGCCGAGGCGTAGGGAAATGGATGGATCGTGCAGAGACTTTCTTGTTCAAAGTGACTGTCAATCGAGAAGGATTTCAGTTGGAGGAAGACGGACAAACAAAAAATGGACTATATTATTATACCTGTTTGCGTGTGTTGATTTTTGAAACAAAAAAGTATATTTATTGTGTGCATTTCTTAAAGAATAGTGTAAAGGTAAAAAATGAAACTATCTTGAAGTTAATGGTTTAATTTAATTTCTTGGGGGGACATGTAATGTGAGAGTACCTTTAAGAAATGGGTGTTTATAAATGTGTGTGTATATAAATATCTGCAGTGAGAGTACCTTTAAGAAATTGATGTTTACTACTGCAGTGATGTCAGAGAGTGGGTGGAGTTGGGCTGTCTGTCAGCTTTTTACTTTTGTTTTAGGCTATTTGCTGCAGGGTGTGTTTTAGTTTTGTTTTCAGTGTTGGAGCTGAACTCAGACCAAGCAGGTGTACTGCTGTTCTGTCTGCCATAAAAAGACTATCTCTTGATCATTTGGTGAATTCAGAATTATAAATGTTCACAGTAACGTAAACCTGATGTGCTTCTGGTAAAAGGTGTTTTAAGTCGTATGGATATTAAAAGGAAAGCTTAAAGGATTATCATAGATGATAGAATTTGCAGTGCAGAAGGAGGCCATTCGGCCCATCGAGTCTGCACCGACCCTTACAAAGAGAACCCTATTCAAGCCCACATATCTACTCTCTCCCCGTAACCCAGTAACCCCCACTTAACATTTTTGGACACTGAGGGCAATTTATCATGGCCAGTCCACCTAACCTGCACATCTTTGGACTGTGGGAGGAAACCAGAGCACCCGGAGGAAATCCATGCAGACATGGGGAGAACGTGCAGACTCCGTGCAGACAATGACCCAGCCGGGAATCGAACCTGGGACCCTGGAGCTGTGAAGCAACTGTGCTAACAACTGTGCTACCGTGCTTCCCTTCTTAAGAGGTCATTGGGCCCATCTAGTGCACACCAGCCCTTGGCAAGAGCACCCTACCCAAGCCCACACCTCCACCCTATCCCCGTAACTCAGTAACCTCACCTTTTTTTTTGGTCACTGAGGGCAATTTAGCGGGCAGCATCTTCCAAACTCACCACTGTTGCCATCTAGTGGGACAAGCGCAGCAGAGACATGAGAACACCACCACCTGGAACTTTCCCTCCAAGCCAGCCGCCATCCCAATTTCGAACTATACCACTATTCTTTCACTGTCGCTGAATCAGAATCCTGGAACTCCCATTCCAACAGCACTGTGAGTCTAAATATCAGATGGACTGCAGTGGTTTAAGAAGCAGCTCACCATTACCGTCTCAATTAAGGGCAATTAGGGGTGGGCAACAACAAATAGAAAAATAACCAAATTAAAGTAAGAGTTGGAAAAGCATAGGAAAAATGGCAGCAGAGAATCACAGATACTTAACCAGAACTGAAAGAGTTATTGTAGGAAAATAGCTGTGAGCAGTTAGGAATTGTTTCACAGGAGCCAGGAACGTTAAGCGGGGGTTTTACGGACGTTACCAAGGTTGTCATGGATTATATGAAGTAACTGGTGACCAATTTCTTCCAGTCAACAAGAGGACACAAATATAAGATAATCACAAAATAATTAAACAGGGATTTAAACAAAAGTACTCAACATCATGGGTGGGTGGAATGTGATTTGCTGCCAAAATCCATTGTTGAGGGTAGCAAAATATTAATAGAGCGGGAGGAGATGCTGAGATTAGACCTAATAAATTGTATGGAAATTAACACGTTTTGAACCTGCAACATTCCACCAAATCAGTCACGTGATCTTTAGTCTTTATTTTAAACCTAGGAATATACATTTTGGGAAGTTTATGTTCCAAAATGAAGGTAAGTTCTAAACATGCTTGAAATTAAACTTATTTCAAATAAAGAGAAGTAGAAGGTCTTCCAGCCAGCTTCTATGCTGCGCACATTTCTGTTTCCTGCGAAGGTTTCTGTGCCCTGACCAGATTACCTTATTGAGCCAGGTCTTCATAGATATTGGTCAGTGCCATGCGAATGTCGCTTTAAGAAATGTTTGGCTGCTCATATTACTGCAGTGACCTCTGAGTGTGGGTGGAGCTGGGCTGTCTGTCAGCTTTTTACTTTTGTTTTAGGCTGTTTTCTGCAGGGTGTGTTTTAGTTTCGTTTTCAGTGTTGGAGCTGAAGCCAGACAGAGCAGGTGTACTGTTGATCTCTTTGCCATGAAAAGACTATCTCTTGATCACTTGGTGAATTCAGAATTTAAAATGTTCTCAGTAGTGAATGTAAACCTAATGTGCTTCTGTTAAAAGGTGTTTCTTTTGTCTTCTGGATGATGTTGTTTGGGAAGTTATTAAGGATTACTTAGTGTAATGAACTCCAATTGGCTTTATTGGTTGGCCAATTGGAGTATGAGCTCCCTCAATGATAGCTCATTGAGGGGGCCCATATAATCACCTGTGTAGGCTTTGTGAGCAGTCTTAGGTTGACTGGACTGCTAGCAGCACGGTTTGCAGCTGCTCCTGTATTATCGTTATTGTAAATAAATATTGGTGTGGTGACGGAACTCCTGCCTCCCGTGGATTACAACACTTAGTGTTGTATTCTTTGGGGGGTGTATTTGAATTGATGGTTGCTAAGATGTCCCCTGTATGTTTTAAAAAGGTTAACTTGAGTTCATAGAATAAACATTGTTTTGCTTTAAAAAATACTTTTCCATTTCTGCTGTACCACACCTGTAGAGTTGGCTGTGTGCTCCCCATACCGCAATCTATTAAAGCTTGTGGGTCAGGTGAACTCCATGATACACTTTGGGGTTCTCTAAACCCTGGATCACAACAGTCAGCATTGACAAAGCCACAGAAAAACGACAAGCATAGGAGGAGATGACAAGCATCGGAGGAGACCCTTTATTACAATGTTAGCTGTTATTCAGGTCAGTATCTAAAGGTCTCTTTCAGTGGATTAGTGAGTGATTGGCTGGGTGGCTGGATGGGTAGGTGGGTTAGTCGGTGTATGAGTGGGTTGGGAGGTGTACGTTGGGTGGGTTGGGTGTAAATTGGTTTGGAGGAATGTACGTTGGGTAGGATGGGTGTAAATTGGGTTGGAGGAGTGTAAGTTAGGTCGGGGGATGTAAGTTGGGTCGGGGTGTAGTTGGGTTGGGGGGTAGGTGGGTTGCCTGGGGTGATAGGAGACAGTCAGGTCAGGGGGTCAGGGTGGTGGGAGAGAGAATTGGTTTGGGGTAGTTGGGTTCAGGGGATAGTTGGTTTCAGGGGAGTAGCTTGGCTGGTTCAGCATGATGGTGGTGGTACAGAGGACCAGGCTAGTGGAGGGTAGTTGTGTCAGGGTTGTAGTTGGATTGGGGGTGTGTAGCTGGGTTGGGTCTGAAAGGTGTTGGAGGGGTGTAGCTTGGTTGGTGGGGTGTAGTTGGGTTGGGGGGAAGCTGGGTTTGGGGTGTAGGTTGGGTTGGGGTATAGTTGGGATGGGCCACAGTGATGTTGGTGAGATGTATGTTGGGTTGATGGGGTGCAATTAAATTTGGGGGGCTGTAGTTGAGTTGGGGGATGCAAGTTTAGTTGAGGTGTAGCTTGGGTTGGGGTGCAGGTTGGGTTGGGCGGTGCAGTTTAGGTTGAGGCTGCAAGTTGGATTGGGTGGGTGGAAGTTGGGTTGGGTGGGTGGATCATAATGTGTAGTTGAGTTGGTGGGGTGTAGTTAGGTTGGGGGTGTAGTTGGGTTGGGGGTGTAGTTAGGTTGGGGGTGTAGTTGGGTTGGGGGTGTAGTTGAGTTGGTGGGGTGTAGTTAGGTTGGTGGGGTGTAGTTGGGTTGGGGGTGTAGTTGAGTTGGTGGGGTGTAGTTGGGTTGGGGGGTGTAGTTGGGTTGGGGGTGTAGTTGGGTTGGGGGGTGTAGTTGGGTTGGGGGGTGCAGTTGGGTTGGGGGTGTAGTTGGGTTGTGGGGTGTAGTTGGGTTGGGGGATGTAGTTGGGTTGGGGGGTGTAGTTGAGTTGGTGGGGTGTAGTTAGGTTGGTGGGGTGTAGTTGGGTTGGGGGTGTAGTTGAGTTGGTGGGGTGTAGTTGGGTTGGGGGGTGTAGTTGGGTTGGGGGGTGTAGTTGGGTTGGGGGGTGTAGTTGAGTTGGTGGGGTGTAGTTAGGTTGGTGGGGTGTAGTTGGGTTGGGGGTGTAGTTGAGTTGGTGGGGTGTAGTTGGGTTGGGGTGTAGTTGGGTTGGGGGATGTAGTTGAGTTGGTGGGGTGTAGTTGGGTTGGGGGTGTAGTTGGGTTGGGGGGTGTAGTTGAGTTGGTGGGGTGTAGTTAGGTTGGGGAGTATAGTTGGGTTGGGGGGTGTAGTTGAGTTGGTGGGGTGTAGTTAGGTTGGTGGGGTATAGTTGAGTTGGTGGGGTGTAGTTAGTTTGGGGGGTGTAGTTGGGTTGGGGGTGTAGTTGGGTTGGGGGGTGTAGTTGAGTTGGTGGGGGGTAGTTAGGTTGGTGGGGTGTAGTTGAGTTGGTGGGGTGTAGTTAGGTTGGGGGGTGTAGTTGGGTTGGGGGGTGTAGTTGGGTTGGGGGGTGTAGTTGGGTTGGTAGGGTGTAGTTGGGTTGGGGAGTGTAGTTGGGTTGGGGGGTGTAGTTGGGTTGGGGTGTAGTTGGGTTGGGGGGTGTAGTTGGGTTGGGGGTGTAGTTGGGTTGGGGGGTGTAGTTGGGTTGGGGGGTGTAGTTGGGTTGGGGGTGTAGTTGGGTTGGGGGGTGTAGTTGAGTTGGTGGGGTGTAGTTAGGTTGGGGGTATAGTTGGGTTGGGGGGTGTAGTTGAGTTAGTGGGGTGTAGTTAGGTTGGTGGGGTATAGTTGAGTTGGTGGGCTGTAGTTAGGTTGGGGGGTGTAGTTGGGTTGGGGTGTAGTTGGGTTGGGGGGTGTAGTTGAGTTGGTGGGGTGTAGTTAGGTTGGTGGGGTGTTGTTGAGTTGGTGGGGTGTAGTTAGGTTGGTGGGGTGTAGTTGAGTTGGTGGGGTGTAGTTAGGTTGGGAGGTGTAGTTGGGTTGGGGGGTGTAGTTGGGTTGGGGGGTGTAGTTGAGTTGGTGGGATGTAGTTGAGTTGGTGGGGGGTAGTTGGGTTGGTGGGGTGTAGTTGATTTGGTGGGGTGTAGTTAGGTTGGGGGGTGCAGTTGGGTTGGGGGGTGTAGTTGGGTTGGGGGATGTAGTTGAGTTGGTGGGGTGTAGTTGAGTTGGTGGGGGGTAGTTAGGTTGGTGGGGTGTAGTTGAGTTGGTGGGGGGTAGTTAGGTTTGTGGGGTGTAGTTAGGTTGGTGGGGTGTAGTTAGGTTGCTGGGGTGTAGTTAGTTTGGGGTTAGTTGTATTGGTGGGGTGTAGTTAGGTTGGTGGGGTGTAGTTGTGTTGGGCGTGTAGTTGAGTTGGTGGGGTGTAGTTAGGTTGGTGGGGTGTAGTTGAGTTGGCGGGGTGTAGTTAGGTTGGTGGGGTGTAGTTAGGTTGGGGTGTAGTTGAGTTGGTGGGGTGTAGTTAGGTTGGTGGAGTGTAGTTGAGTTGGTGCGGTGTAGTGAGGTTGGTGGGGTGTAGTTGTGTTGGGCGTGCAGTTGAGTTGGTAGGGTGTAGTTAGGTTGGTGGGGTGTAGTTGAGTTGGTGGGGTGTAGTTAGGTTGGTGGGGTGTAGTTGTGTTGGGCGTGTAGTTGAGTTGGTGGGGTGTAGTTAGGTTGGTGGGGTGTAGTTTGGTTGGTGGGGTGTAGTTAGGTTGGTGGGGTGTAGTTGTGTTGGGGGTGTAGTTGAGGTGGTGGGGTGTAGTTAGGTTGGGGGGTGCAGTTGGGTTGGTGGGGTGTAGTTGTGTTGGGGGGTGTAGTTAGGTTGGTGTGGTGTAGTTGGGTTAGGGGTGTAGTTGAGTTGGTGGGGTGTAGTTAGGTTTGGTGTGGTGTAGTTAGGTTGGTGGGGTGTAGTTAGGTTGGGTGTGTAGTTGGATTGGTGTGGTGTAGTTGGGTTGGTGGGGTGTAGATAGGTTGGTGGGGTGTAGTTAGGTTGGGGGTGTAGTTGAGTTGGTGGGGTGTAGTTAGGTTGGTGGGTGTAGTTAGGTTGGGGTGTAGTTGAGTTGGTGGGGTGTAGTTAGGTTGGTGGGGTGTAGTT
>NC_052146.1:183251521-183355344 GCF_902713615.1 Scyliorhinus canicula
CTCTCTGACTCTGCCCCCCCCCCCACTGCAACTCTGCCCCCCCAACCCCCCCCCCCCCAACCCCCCTCCCCCCCCACCCCCCCCCCCCAATTCAACTCTGCCCCCCCACTCCAACTCTGCCCCCCCCCACTCCGACTCTGCCCCCCAATTCAACTCTGCCCCCCAATTCAACTCTGCCCCCCCACTCCAACTCTGCCCCCCCCACACCGACTCTGCGCCCCCAATCCAACTCTGCCCCCCCACTCCAACTCTGCCCCTCCACTCCGACTCTGCCCCCCCACTCCAACTCTGCCCCCCCCACTCTAACTCTGCCCCCACTCCAACTCTGCCCCCCCAATCCAACTCTGCCCCCCCACTCCAACTCTGCCCCCTCCACTCCGACTCTGCCCCCCCACTCCAACTCTGCCCCCCCACTCCAACTCTGCCCCCCCACTCCAACTCTGCCCCCCCACTCCAACTCTACCCCCCCAGCCTGACTCTGCCCCCCCAGCCTGACTCTGCCCCCACAGTTCGATTCTGCCCCCCCCAGACTGACTCTGCCCCCCCACTCTGACTCTGCCCCCCCCACTCCAACTCTGCCCCCCCACTCCAACTCTGCCCCACAGTCCGACTCCGCCCCCACTCCGACTCTGCCCCCCCACTCCAACTCTGCCCCCACAGTCCGACTCTGCCCCCAGTCCGACTCTGCCTCCACTCCGACTCTGCCTCACTCCGACTCTGCCTCACTCCGACTCTGCCTCACTCCGACTCTGCCTCACTCCGACTCTGCCTCACTCCGACTCTGCCCCACTCCATCTCTGCCCCCCCACTCCGACTCTGCCCCACTCCGACTGTGCCCCCCCACTCCGACTGTGCCCCCCCACTCCGACTGTGCCCCCCACTCCGACTCTGCCTGCACTCCGACTCTGCCCCCACTCCGACTCTGCCCCCCCAGTCCGACTGTGCCCCCCCACTCAGACTCTGCCCCCCCACTCTGACTCTGCCCCCCCCACTCCGAATCTGCCCCCACTCCAACTCTGCCCCCACTCCGACTCTGCCCCCCCACTCTGACTCTGCCCCCCCCCCACTCCGACTCTGCCCCCCCCACTCCGACTCTGCCCCCACTCCGACTCTGCCCCCACTCCGACTCTGCCCCCACTCCGACTCTGCCCCCAGTCCAACTCTGCCCCCCCCACTCCGACTCTGCCCCCCCACTCCGACTCTGCCCCCCCACTCCGACTCTGCCCCCCCACTCCGATCTGCCCCTCCACTCCAACTCTGCCCCCCCCACTCCGACTCTGCTCCCCCACTCAAACTCCGTCCCCCCATTCCGACTCTGCCCCCCCCACTCCGACTCTGCCCCCCAGTCCAGCTCTGCCCCCACAGTCCAGCTCTGCCCCCCCCACTCCGACTCTGCCCCCACAGTCCGGCTTTGCCCCTCCCACTCCCACTCTGCCCCCCACTCCCACTCTTCCCCCCCCCACAGCCCGACTCTGCCCCCAGTCCGACTCTGCCCCCTTTGACCCACTCTGCCCCCCCCCCTACTCCGACTCTGCCCCCCAAGACCGACTCTGCCCCTAGTCCAACTCTGCACCTCCCCAGTCCAACTCCGACCCCCAGTCCGACTCGGCACTCCCCCCCTCGCCCTGTCCGCCTCTGTCCTCCCCATGAAGAATTCTGGGTGGTCTGTGACCCTGAAGACTGCCATCTTTGGGCATGGCTCCACCCTCACCCCCACACGTTGGCCATTGCCTCAAAGAAGGTTACCATGAGGATGGCACGTGGCGCAGTGGTTAGCCCCGTGACTGCGGCGCAAAGGACCTGGGTTCAAATCCCGGCCCTGTGGAGTTTGCCCATTCTCCCATGTCTGCGTGGGTTTCATCCCCTCAACCCAAAGATGTGTATGTTCAGTGGATTGGACGCACTAAATTGCCCCTTAATTGGAAAAAAAATAATTGGGTATTCTAAATTTATTTTTAAAAAGAAGGTTGTCTTGAAGCCCTCAATAGGAAAGCCCAAAGAATGTGGGTGTGGTTGGCCGGGCCTCACTGGCACCGTTTACATTTGACCTCCACCTCCGGGAAGAACCTGCTCATTCGGGGTCTGGTTAGGTGAGCTCTGTGCTCCACTTGTAGTTGCATTAGGCTTAGCCTTGCGCATGTGGAGGTGGATTTTGTTCTGATCATTGCTTCAATCTAGAGTCCCCACCCTACTTCTAACCCTAGTTCTTTGTTCCATTTTTCTCTTGTCCCATCCAGCAGGGAACGTGCCTCCTCCAACAGTCGCCCTTACAGATCCGTGCAGTTCCCCTCCCGAAGTCATTGAATTTACAGTGCAGACGGAGGCCATTCAGCCCATCGAGTCTGCACCGGTTCTTGGAAAGAGCATCCTACCCAAGCCCACACCTCCACCGTATACCCCTAACCACACCTAACCTATTTTTTGGACACTAGAGGCAATTTAGCATAGCCAATCCACCTAACCTGCACGTCTTTGGACTGGAGGAAGAAACCGGAGCATCCACAGGAAACCTACGCAGACTCCACACAGTGACCCAAGCCGGGAATCGAACCTGGGACTCTGGAGCTGTGAAGCAACTGTGCTAACCACTACTGTGCTGCCCAAAGTTGCTCGTGTCCAGCAGATCCTCTTCCAGTGAGTTTCCCGTTGTCCATGTACATCATCGTTTCCCTACAGGGGAAGTTTTTGAACTGCATGTGTCATAGCTCAATAGCTCATTCCCTTTGGGCAGTTGAAACCTTCCGTCAGTTCTTCTAGCATCACTAGTCTATCATCCGTGTAAAAGTTAACATCCCCCCTGTCCTGTCTCCACCTCTTCAATGTGGCATCCATTGTTGTTGGTGTGAATGGCTGCAGATGGGGGCGTTGGTGACATTTCAATGAGGCTGAAGTGTCTTAATTGTTTGCATGACCAGAGCGTGGCTACCAGCTCTGGGCTTGTTGAGTGTTTGGATGGTGAGGATGGGAGTGCTATCGCGATGAGGGCTTGGAGATACGTCCCTATGCAGGAACTCTCGTCCATCCTCACCCATTCTGCTTCTGGCTGTAGCAGTATGGCTCCCTCTCCAGCTCTTGTCCCGTAGCACGAATGGTAGGTCTGCCCCACCTGATGTGTTGGACAGGCTGGGTCGACGTGGACTGCACTTGATGCAGTGTAGCGAGAGACAGACCTCCAACACTTGATAAGATGCAACACGATTTTATTTAACGTCTTAACTACTATACATGTTTAATTGTGGGTTGACACTATACTGACTTGACTGGAGACCTAATACTAGCCTGACCAGACTTACTATGGTGTTTGCACTGGCTAGCTCACGAACTCTAACTGTCTCAGAGGCTGGATCCCGAGAGAGCCGGAAAACTGGTGCCCTCTGGCTTTATAGTGGCCGTGTCCTGTCTGGTGATTGGCTGCTGTGTTCTGTGTGCTCACTGGTCATCCTGTGTGTCAATCACTGCCTGTCTGCACTCCATTATATTCATAGATGTATATTATGACACCACCTAGCCCTTTCTTACCCGCAGTCGGTCTTTATCCCTCAGGTGTGTCTCTTGGAGGGAGACTATTTGGGACTCAGGTAAGCGAAGACGCTGGATCTTTTCATTGGGCTGTTAAATCTCCTGATGTTCCAAGTACTATTCTGATGAGGGTTTCCTGTTCCCACCCCCCTGCAGGATCACCCATACTTAACTTGTGGGTGCGCCCCTGCACTCTGGGGTTTCCCTTTGTTAGGGGGCCATCCAAAATGGAGGCAGTCACCATACTCACCATGAGGCCGGGGCTCTGTGCTCCAGGGTTTCTCTTAGTCCAGGGACCACCCAACATGGCCGCAAACTGTGTTTACGCCATGAGGGTGAGCTCCTGCACTCAAGGATTTCCTTTTGTTTGGGGACACTGAAAAGTCGTTTGCGGCACCATCTTGTTCCATGTGCAATCTGTCGTAGCCAGCCTAGAGCCCTTTTCCCTTGTCCCCCTGTTCCTCCTTTGCGTCCATTTCTTTCCCCCCCTTTTCCCAATGTTGTACCCACCCGTTCTCCCCCCCACCCCTGTTGACCCCCCTAACTATCCCCCTGTTGGTGGTGTACATCCCTGCTGTCGCGAGGTACTCCCTCCCCGGCGTGGCCCTGCCTCAGGTCAAAAGTTCTAATGCCCAGGGCAGCACAGTGGCACAGTGGGTTAGCCCTACTGCCTCACGGCGCCAAGGTCCCAGGTTCAATTCTGGGTCACTGTCCGTGTGGAGTTTGCACGTTCTCCCCGTGTTTGCGTCCCCATAACCCAAAGATGTGCAGGGTAGGTGGATTGGCCACGCTAAATTGCCCCTTAATTGGAAAAACTGAATTGGATACACTAAATTTCTGAAAAACAAAATTCTAATGCCCTTTGATGTTCGTTCCACTCAGCCTTAGCTTTTGAGATCTAATTACCATCTGCAAGGCACACTTTGGTGACCCGCCATTCTTTAAATCTTCAAGAGTTCTGTCTGTTTTTTTCCATTTCTTCTGAACACAATGCAAACTCTCACAAGGATCCTGCTTAGCTATTGACACACAAGTGGGTGGTGTAGTGGTATTGTCACTGGATAACTAATCCAGTTAAACCCAGGATAACGCGCTAGGGACACAGGTTCAAATCTCACCATGACAGATGGTGAAATTTAAATATTTTTTTTTATAAATTTAGATTACCCAATTATTTTTTCCAATTAAGGGGCAATTTAGTGTGGCCAATCTACCTACTCTGCACATTTTTGGGTTGTGGAGGTGAAACCCACGCAGACACGGGGAGAATGTGCAAACTCCACACAGACAGTGACCCAGAGCCGGGATCGAACCTGGGACCTCAGCGCCGTGAGGCAGCTGTGCTAACCACTAGGCCACCGTGCTGCCGTGAAATTTAAATATAATAAAAATCTGGAATTCAAAGTTTGATGAAATAATTGTTGTAAAAACCCATCTGGTTTGTTAATGTCCTTTACACCCTTACCTGGTCTGACCTACGTGTGATTCCAGACCCCATGGCAATGTGGTTGACTCATAAGTGCCCTTGAGAATTAGCAATAAATTATAGCCCAGCCTATGGCATCCACATCCTATGAACAAATATTTTAAAAAACAACAGCTTCTTCACAGCAGTAACTTATATGGGGCAGGATTCTCCAATTGCCGATTCCAAAATCTTGGCTGGAGAATCCATTTTTACCGCAAAATCGGGGTGGTGGGGTGGGGGGAGGCCGTTTTTCGGATGCTCAGTCCTCTCAGAAACGTGTAATCGCTGAGTATGCCGCACGCCATTGGGACGGCTTCAGGACGTCACCTGAGGCCCTCCCCCGATGCTCTGCCCCTGATGGGCCAACTTCCCGACGGCGTCGGATACCTATCCCCTCACAATCCGGGGACCTCGGGTGGAGGCTGTGGATTGTGTCCAGCGGCGCTACAGTCGGAGGGTGGGGGGGGGCGGGACTGATGAGGGTGGTCCAGGTGCAGCGAGGGGGTTACGGGGGGCATTATCTGGCAGGCCGGGTTCCCCTGCGGCGGGCGCCATTTTGTACGGTGTGGCTGCCGCACGTCTCTGCCGTGCGCATGAGTGGCCACGGACCCGGCCATTTCCCGTCCGTATCTGCAGGCAAATACAGGTGGTGCTGCTGCTAGCGCCCCCCCCCCCCCCTCACCGGCGGAGCATTGGTGTGGGGGCGCCACCGACATTTTGGTCGTATGCCGCAAAATCGGAGAATCCAGACCTTGATTCTCTTTATCTCAAACAACGGTTGGCCCTTTTCCATAAAATATTGTGTAAAAATGTGAAAAATGTCAATAAGTTTCTGCTTGAATTTCTCTCGCAGTGGCAACCTGATCACATGGGCATGTCTTTGAGCTAAGGTGTTTATCATGACTTTGCCTCCTCTTTCTCAGAATGATCTGTTTTACCTTATGTAAAAAGGACATTTTTCAAAACATGTTTGTCTTTTAAAGTTGACCTCCGCTCCCAACCGGCCGAGTTCCCGACGGCGTGGAACTAACCACCTATTGCCGGTCAGGATGCTGGCGTGGCCGCTCCGGACTCAATCCGCGGTCGCCCTGGCCAGGGACGGGGGGATCAGACACCGGGGGGGGGGGGGTCCTTATAGGCGCCCGGGGGTTAGATCCGCCCAGTGTGATGCTCGGCCGATTGGGGAGTCCCATTTTTCCGTCTGGCTCCATGTACTGAGTCCGCCATGGAGCTCAGCCCGGCCGCTGGAGACCGCCACCATGCGCATGCACAAACTCCAAACCGGAAGTGCGGCGGCCCGTATCCACAGCTAAACCTGTGAGATTCATTCCGGGTCCGTGCCAGCCCCCTGCAGGGCAGTGAATTAGCTCAACTTGTTTCTCGGAATTTCTGTAGTAAAATTCCACCGTTTTTACACCGGCATGGGGACATAGTCCCATTTTGGGACAATCCAGCCCCATGTGTTTCATCAAACTTTCTCGACCCTTCCACTGTCTGAATTTGGACAATTGCTTGTCCAACATCCGATACCGGATGAGGGCAAATTTCCTCCAATTAACTATCGGAAAGACTGAAGCCATTGTCATCAATCCCTGCCACTCACTCCATTCTCTCGCCACTAACACTATCCCTCTCACTGACCCCCCCCCCCCCCCCCCCCCCCCCCCCCCCCCCCCCCTCCGCCGCCCCCGAAATAATGAGATTCCCGGCATAAAGAGGCCCCCCAGAGACCAGCTAAATAAAGAAACTTCCTCAGGGTTCCCCTAAATAAAGAGACCCCCCCAGAGACCCCCTAAATAATGGGACCCCCCCTCAGGGACCCCCTAAATGAAGAGACTGCCCTCAGAGACCCCCTAAATAAGGAGAGGGTGCGGCACCTCTCCCATGTCCTTATAGACCTGGCACCAAGGAAGATACCGGCTCCTGGTGGCCATCAAGGTCATCACAGCCCTGAACATCTAACCCTCAGGTTCACTGCAGAGTTCAAACACAGACTTGCGCAGCCCTGTTTGCCCAGGTAGCTGCCTATATAAGCTTTGACCTGGACCAAACCCATTAAGATACCTGGGCAGCAGGATTCTCCACCAGCGCTGGGATGCCCCAGGTCCAGGGGGTAATAGATGGCACACATGTCGCCTTGCAAGCATCGGGCTGTCCGGGAACACTATTCATTAACAGGAAGGGGTTTCACTCCCTGAACGTTCAACTCAGGAGCGACCACCACCTCAAGATCATGCACGTGATCCCAGGGAGTGTGCACAAACAGCACTATCCTGGGCAGTGGGAGATCACCGATGACTTCAAGGACCACCCCAGGGTGACTAGTTGGTTCTTGGGGATAAGAATTACCCACTTAAGTCCTAGCTGATGATGCCAGTGCGAAGGTTGGAGACCGATGCGGAGACCTGATACAACGAGGCCCATGTGGTGACCTGGGCTGTTATTGAGCGGCCCATTGTACTGCTTACAATGGTGTTCCGATGCCTCGAGTGCTCTAGGGTGCCCTGCAGTATATCCCCCCGGAGAGTCGTCAGCTTTGTGGTGGCCTGCTGTGCCGTCCACAACCTGACACAACAGCAGAGCGACGTGCTGGAGGAGGAGGAGGAGGGACATGCAGCCTCATCAGAGGAGGAGAACAAGCCAGAGCTGGACCAGGAGGGGCTGGAGAACAGGACCAGTTGGAGGATGGAGGGCAGTAGGCGCTGGTAAGGGTCCGACGTGCCCAGAGGGCCAGGGAGGCCCTCATCCTCACCCTTTCTCATAAGACGTGGCTTCGTCCGTCATCTCACTCCCCTCCTCTTCCCATCTACGACCCCCCCAACTGACCTCCCCCCCACCCAATCCACCTCTCCCTCCCTCCTCCATCCCCCAACCATTCTCACCCATCCGCCCCTGCCCCAATTGCCCTGTTCAAACCTCCCCTGGTCTCGGTAACATCACTCCAGGGTGATGGGCTGCGTCGGCACAATCAGCAGGTCAAATACAGGAGGTTGACCAAAACCCACTGGGAAGTCAGCTCTGGTGCTCCTCAATCTGTGCCTTGACGGTGGCATCCTCGGAGCTCTCCTCTGAGAGGTCACTCCACATGGGCTGGCACCATCCGATGGAAATCCTGCAGGAGAATGACCATGTGGTCAGTGGTTGGGAAGGGTCATTAATCTGGGATGAACAATATACGTGTGACAGGTCAGCTGGGTGGAGACCGGTGGATACTCACTCTGTGATGCAGGCCAATCACGATGTCGGCGAGCACTCAGTCCTTGGCCACCCCACAACCTCCAGGGCCCATTCCTGTAGGCAGTGAGGGCTCAGATATCGGGCACCCAGCTGCACATCTGGGCCCTTTCCTGTCTGTTTTGGGCTCCTGCGGGAACAGAGAGAGTCGAACTCAGTCGTGCGACTCAGTGGAGATTCTTGAGCTTCTCGCGGCACTGGGTGGCAGTCCTCCTGGTGACATTCCCTTTGCTAATGGCCGCTGCCACTGCCTACCAGGGGGCTTTGACTGCCCTGTGGCTGACCCTATGACCCCCTTCGGAGGTACAGGGTATTGTGTCTGAACTGCACCACGTCCAAATGTCTGGCCAGGTTGACATCTCTGAATCGTGGAACGGGTCTACATGCCGATATGGCTGCATGCTGTCTGGGGTTTGCTCTGTGGGATCGTATAAGTGCTGCCCCTTGTTAGTGGGGAGCTGCCAGGCACGGTACAGGTGAATCAGCTGGCGGGACAGTCATTTCTGACTTGAAGCACATGGGGCATCATTACTGGACCTAATTGGCATTAGATACCGCTAATAGTCTCATTGGGTCAGCTGTTGGGAAGCACCCAGCAATTCCCACTGGCTACCCCACTTAGGGGCTTTTCCATTACATTGCGTTTAAACTTAAGTAATTAGGTCCTGGGATTTGAGTGGGATAAAGATAAAGGTAATGGGAGAGGCCAGGTCGATGGCAGCCAGTTTGCAGAGTTCTGTTGGAAGCTGTGAGCTGTAAAGTCGCTTCTGAAAAAGATTGTCAGGTTGAGCAGCAGTCTGACACAGCCAAGAATCTGCAGGTTGTTTCCTGACAGGATTTCTCTCTGTCTCTTCAAGCAGTCTCAAAAGATCTTTCTATTCAAAGATAGGCAAGTAATACTGGTGTTTGCTAACTTTATTTAAAAGTGGGTTTTGACCTGTGATGGGTTTTGCTTGATTGGAGATAAAGGGGGTTAAAGTGTTTCATTTTATTGTTAAACATTATTTAAGTGGTAATTATAAGCTTATTTGTGTAATGTTCGGGTAGTATAATGTTGTGTTAATATACCATATCCTGATTTGCATGTGGAATTAGTCCTCGAGCGAAGTATCCTCTCCTCACAGTTGTACAAATTTTAAGAAGGTGATTGGGATTCCTGTCCGATACTCGAGAAAATGTTGTGGTCTGGTCCAGGATCGTAATAATATAAACAAGTTTAGTGAGTATGCAAAAACTTGGTAGATGGAATGTAATGTAGGAAAATTTGAAGCTGTGCACTTGGAGTTTAGAAATAGCAAAGTTTTGCTAAACTAATACAAGTCACTAGTTAGATCACATTTGGAATGCTTTGTGAACAGTTTTGGTTCCCTTAACTAATAAAAGATACACTGGCATTGGAAGGAGTCCAGAGAAGGTTCACTAGGTTAATCCCGGGTATGGAGGGATTTTCTTATGAGGAGAGATTGAGTATGTTGGGAGTTTAGAAGAATGAGAGGTGACTTTATTTACATATATAAGATTCTCAGGGGCTTGATAGGGTAGATGCTGAAAGGTTGTTTCCCCTTGTGGGAGAGTCTAGGACCAGAGGACATGAACTCAGGTGTAAAGGGTCACCCATATAGGACCGAGATGAAGAGGGATTTCTTCTCTTGGAGCGCAGTGAATCCGTAGAATTCTTTACCACAGAGGTTTCTCGAGGCTGCGGGGTCGTTCAATACATTCAAGGCTGAGCGAGACGGATTTTTAATCAGTAAGGGAAATCAAGGGTTATGGGGATAGGATAGAATAGTGGAGTCGAGAATTATCAGAACCACAGGGTTTCACTGTGCGCAGATGATCTGTTATTGGGTATTTCGGACCTGCTGGACTGCATTCGGAGGATTATGGGGATTCAGGGGAAATTTGGTTGGTTTTCAGGATGTAAATTAAATATGGAAAAGAGTGAGGTGTTCCCGCTCAATGCTAAGGGGTAGGAAAGGAGGTTAGGAAAGTTGCCAACGGGTTTGAGGGCTTTTTGTTGGCACCACTTCTATTCTCGCCGGCCAGGTATTCCATTAGTCAGTGGTGGTCAACATTGAGGATGTGGGGGCAGTGAGGGCAGCACTTGGGGTTAGAGGGTATGTCGTTGTGGGCGCCTGTTTATGATAACCATGCTTTGTGCCGACGAGAGCGGTTGCGAGGTTCCGCGGGGTGGCGGCAGGAGGGGATTGAGTACTTCACAACTTGTTTAAAGGGGGCACATTTTCAGGACTGGAGGAGTTTGAGGAAGTGTTTGAGTTGCCCAGGGGTTTAGGTACCTGCAGGTTTGGGATTTTGTGAGGAGAGGTTGCTGCCTCTGGTGCTGCAGGATAAGCCTCTGATGGAAGACGAAATAGGAAAGGGAAAGGTTGGATATTTACAAGCAACTGATGAAGGTGGAGGGCACCCTGGTGGAGGATGTTAAGCCCAAATGGGATAAGGAGTTTGGAGAGGAGGTGGAGGCCAGGACATGGGCTGAGGCTTTGTGGAAGGTGAATGGGTCCTTGTCGTGTGCGAGGTTAAGCCTCATCCAGTTTAAAGTGGCGCATAGGGCCCACAGGAGCAGGTTTTTTGAGGGGTGTGGAGGATAGGTATGGGCGGTGCGAGGGGCGGGGGGCTCTGCGAATCATATCCACATGTTTTGGGCGTGTCCAAGATTGTGGGGGTTCTGGCAGGGGTTCTCGGATGTTATGTCTGAGATTCTGGAGGTGGTGATATTTGGGGTGTCGGAAGATCCGGGAGTACAGGAGGGGAACGAGGGGCTGCTGTTTTCGCCTTTGCCTCCCTGATATCGCATAGACGGATTTTGTTATGTTAAAGGGACTCGGAACCGCCAAAGGCAAGGGTGCGGGTAGTGACTTGGTGGAAACCCTGCGGTTAGAGAAGATTGTTCACTTTGCGGGGGTTGGTAGACGCGTTCACTCAGAGGAAAAAAACCATTCATCAATTTCTTCAAGGACGATTGAGGGGTCAGGGAGGCCGGGGTTGTTTGTCGGGTTGATGTGATGTTCTTCTGATGCTCTATGGTGGTTCTTTTGATATTTTGTATATTTATATTTTGCTGAAAAGCCTTGAATAAAAATATTTTGAAAAAAGAAAAATTATCAGAACCGCCATGATCTTAGTCTTAGAACATACAGTGCAGAAGGAGGCCATTCGGCCCATCGAGTTTGCAGCGACCCACTTAAGCCCTCACTTCCACCCTATCCCCGTAACCCAATAGCCCCCCCTAACCTTTTTGAACACTAAGGGTAATTTAGCATGGCCAATCCACCTAACCTGCATGTCTTTGGGAGGAAACCGGAGCACCTGGAGGAAACCCACGCAGACACGGGGAGAACGTGCAGACTCCGCACAGACAGTGACCCAGTGGGGAATCATACCTGGGACCCTGGAGCTGTGAAGCCACAGTGCTAACCACTTGTGCTACCGTGCTGCCCTGCTCTACCGTGCTTCCCCCAAGGGCCACTGCCATTCTCAAAGAATGATGGAGCAGACTCGATGAACTGAATGGTCTACTTCACCTCCTGTGTCTTATGGTCTTGGATGGTGTAACCATCTGAGGTGCACACCTGCAAAGGACCATGGGAATTACAGCCAGCCCAGGACTCAGACAGATACACAGTCTATGTGTATCTAAAACACAGGTAACTAACCAGACCTGATCGAAACCCCCGCTCGTTTCCCTTTAAATGGCCCATTTTCCCAGAACAATAGAACTCCAATCAAGCAACCGGTATAGCCACAGACTGATCGGTGCCACTCCCCTTACTCAGAAAGCACAACTGCCAAGGTCAATGACCGCTAAGGACCCGCCCAGCTGCCAAGGCATCCGTCCTTTATTGGCCGAAATCGAAGAGAATGATCAGAGCCCTGTCGAACTATTGGGTCCAAGGTTAAGGACCGCCCCAAAGAGTGAGAAATCCCAGAGGGATAAAAGAGAGCACAGCCATGTGTTCTGTCTCTCTTAGATCCGGCCTGTGCCACCCAATTGCAGCAGGAACAGGCAGCCAAGTTCAAGACCAACGATCGCTACCTGATGGATGAGCCCAGCAGAGACAGAGCTGCTTTCTTCGAACCAGCCAAGTGAAATCCAGATAAAGGCCTTATCCATTTGCACAGTGCCAGTCACCCTGAAGTTAAGTATAGGTTATTGTAGCTGATAGGTGTCGTTTAACTTGTAGTAGATGTTGTGTTTGCATGTTGAGATAACTCTTGTGTATGTAAATAAATCATCCTTTGAACTAACTAACTGGTTGTGTGGTCATTTGATCGATATAAGGGAAGGCTTGTGGTTCACTAAGATGAATAGAAATACCCACAGTATTGGCGACGCTGTTGGGGCCGAAACAGAGCAAGAATAGACAATTCATATAAACTGGGGATAATCCCTGGTACAGGTCTGGCCCCCTCACAGGGACCAATGCTGTTTTAGAAGGATGGGAAAATGAGGTACAGCTGCCAGCATTTTAGGGCCAGGTATTGGGATCTTTGGCAGAAGGTTTTGATTTCATTTGATAATCTTAGGAGATTGCCAAAAGTTTAGAAATTCCGTTTCCCCACCTCCACAATCCCTGAGATTTGATGGGGTGGACTGGGGGACGCGGCAGGCAGGCCGCACTCCTGTAACTCTGGCTGCTGAAAAGGGAGTGACCAAGAATATAGGGAGCAAGACCAAAAAAGCGTTTGCATCTTATCTACAATTCTCCGTTGGACATCCTCCTGCCTCTGTGCTCCGGGAAAGCCCACAAACAATGTTAAAAAGATTATGGAAGTCACTAACTGGGTCTCTGGAGCTTTCCTGAACCTTTCACCCAGGTAATTGCACATTCTCAAGGGCAGATAGTTCATGGGAAGTCCAGGTTGTTAGTGAGGCATGAAAATAATCAACAGGATTAACTGAACCAAATCAGGAAATATGTGAAGGACCATGCACATGAAGTCAAAGGCACCTTTGGTTACTTCATTGAAAAGTTCAGAGCTATCAAAGAGTGGCTGACCTTCTGAGACCCAGAAACCGCTTAATAATTTCTCCTGCTTTGCTCTCTAGTAAGGAATGTTAAAAGTCAAGGTTAAGCATATCTAATGGGCGCAGATTCTAACAGCTTAATATCCAGTTTCAAGTCTAACCATAGCCTGTTTTTCGTAACTTATCGAAATGTTTCTTTACTAATTTACTGGTGATAAAGTACCTCCTCTGAAGTAACTCGGATATGATTGGATATGTTCAGTTGGGTCCAATTGGGTCAATGCCTTTAAAATCCACGTGAGGAAGATGTAACATTGTGATGGGGCACTTTAAAAAAACCTGACAAAACGTGTATGATTGGCTGGTGTTCAGCCACGCTTCAGTAGTAACTCTCTCATCTCCGAGTCAGAACGGTGTGGGTTCAAGTCACACTCCAGGACAAAACATTTATTTATTTTTGAAACAGATTTCCAATTGAGGGGCAATTTGGCTTGGCCCAATCCACCTACCCTGCGCATCTTTAGGTTGTGGGGGCAAAACCCTCAGAAACAAGGGGAGAATGTGCAAACTCCACACAGACAGTAGCCCAGAGCCAGTATCGAGCCTGGGACCTCGGCGCCGTGAGGCAGCAGTACTAACCACTGGGTCACCCTGCCGCCTGAGACATTTTAAATGCAGGAGCGTGAGTACTAAAATTAAACATTGGGATAAAGTTCATACATAGGAAAGGAATGAAATGGTGTATGCCTGGTAGGGAAGCCCATAAGTTTGCTCTGGGAGGAATGGAATGATATAGAATGGGTGTCCCTGAAATGAGCTTCAGAAGGAATGGTAACTTATTCACAGGGAAGTCCAGAGCCTAGGAACTAGGTTAACGCTTACAAAGGACGTGCTGCATTGTCAGTTGGAATGTTAAACAAAGGCCTCATCTGCCCTCTCAGGTGGATGTGAAAGGTACAATTATTTCAGAGTAGAGCATGGGAGGTCGCCCTGGTGTTTTAGGTAATATTTATCGCTCAACAACATCAGTCAAAATAATTCCTAGGCATGGATTTTTGGGGAGAATCCCACTGCTATGAATGGACAGAGAATTCCACCCAATGTAAAATAAGGGGTAAAATTCTTAAAGAGGTGGAGGAGCAGAGGGCCCTGGGTGTATATGTGCATTGATCATCATAGGTGGCAGGACAGGTAGAGAGAGCAGCTAGTAAAACATTTAGTATATTCAGGGCATCATTAATAGGGGCATAGAGTACAAGAGTAAAGAGGTTATGCTGAGCGTCTACAAGATGCTAGTTAGACTTCAGCTGGAATATTGTGGACAGTTCTGGGCGCCACACTATGGGAGGGACATGAACATATTGGAGAGAATGAAGAAAAGGTTTACCAGAATGGTTCCAGGGATAAGAAACCTCAGCTATGAGGATAGATTGGAGAGGTTGGAACTCTTCTCCTGGGAGAGAAGAATGCTAAGAGGAGATTTGATAGAGATGTAAAAAATTATGAGGACAGAGTAGATAGGGAGAAACTGTTCCTGCTTCTAAAAGGATCACGAACAAGGGCACAGCTTTAAAGTGATTTACAAAAGAAGCAAATGTGATGTGAGAAAAAACTTGTTCACACAACGAATGGTTCAAGTCTGGAATGCAGCGTGTGGTGGTGGCAGGTTCATCAAGAGGGCATTAGATGATCATTTGAATAGAAATAATGTGCAGAGGTACAGGGAAAAGGCAGGGGAATAAGACAAAGTCATGATGCTTGTTTGGAGAGCTGGTGCAGACACAATGGGCCAAATGGCCTTCTTCTGACCCCTGACAATTCTGTGATTTAAGTGAGTGAAGGAGAAGATTGCAGATGGGATATACTGTAGGAAGTTAACCACTTTGGAAGGAAAATAGAAAAACGCTAAGAGACTGGGCAATGTTGGTTCAGAGGGGGCATACAGGTAGGGTAAACAATTCGGGAAGGAAATAGCATGCTAGCCTTTATTACAAATGATTCAGAGTCTGAGAGTAAATAGGTCTTACTGCAATTATATAGAGGCTTGGCGAAACCATACCCAGAACATTGTGTGTAGTTTGAGTCTCCAAAATGCAACCAAGATTCAAGAGACTGATTCCTAGAATGAGGGAATTATCCCATGAGAGAGGAAGTGGATTAGGCCTGCATTCCCGAGAATTTAGAGGAATGAGAGGTGACATTATTGAAATATCTAAAATATCTGCAGGGCTTGACGTGGTCAATGCTAGGACGATGTTTCCCCCTGGCTGGAGAGTGGAGAATTAGTGGCCACAGTCTCAGCGTAAGAGGTTGACCATTTAGTTGGCAAACCTTTGGAATTCTCTGCCCCAGAGAGGCCCTGCATGCTTTGTTGTTGAATAGATTCAAAAAAGAAAGCGATAGACCTTTGGCCTGTAACAACATTAAAGGATGTGCAGATAGTGCAGCAAGGGAAAAGTGAGATAGAAGATCAGCCTTGATCTTTTTTAATGGTGAAGCAGGCTCAAGGGCCCAATTACCTCCTAATTCCATTTTCTAAGTTCTTACAGAACACTCAGTTCATGGACTACACTTCACAATCTTCATTCCTTCCCACACAAGTTGTCAATGGACTGGTCTATTTGGATTTGCCACTCCATTCCAACAATGACTGACATTTATACAGTGCCTTTCATGTAAGAAAATGTTTCAAGCTCCAGAGAAACAGGCTTGGGATGAGATACTGGGCTTTTAAGGACTGGGTTTGGGAGGGAGTTTAGTCAGCAAGTCATATTTTGTATGTTCCTAGTTTAATTTGAATGATGGGCGGCAATTCGCACAAGAAGCAAAGGGATCCATATTCGTGAGACCTGTAAAGAAAAGATGGAGGGTCACATAGGCTAACGGAGAGACCCCATTGAACCTTACCTGGGAGGATAGCTGGGACATTGAGGAAATGTAAATTCCAAAGGGCTGTGGCCTACCTTTGGACTAGTCCCAGAAAAAGTGAATGAACTTCCAAGATTTCATAAACCCTTCAGATAAGTAAGTTTATAGCAGAAGTCGTTATAAGCTACAATTTTAATTTATGGTGCTTCCTTTGTTTAATTGTTTTGTACAATTAAGTTTGCGTTTGTTCAAAAATGTAACATTTTATGGTGTACTTTTTTTAATACAGTGCAAAAGAGGTCCTTCGGCCCATCATGTCTGCACCGACGCATGAAACCTGACCTGACCTGACTACCTAATCCCATTTGCCAGCACTTGGCCCATAACCTTGAATGTTATAATGTGCCAAGTGCTCATCTAGGTACTTTTGAAAGCATATGAGGTAACCCGCCTCTACCACCCTCCCAGGCAGTGCATTCTAGACTGTCACCACCCTCTGGGTAATAAAATGGTTTTCCTCCAATCTCCGCTAAACCCCCTACCCTTCATCTTGAACTTGCGTCCCCTCGTAACTGACCCTTCAACCAAGGGGAACAACTGTTCTCTATCCATGCCCCTCATAATCTTGTGCACCTCCATCGGGTCGCCCCCTCAGTCTTCTCTGCTCCAGCAAAAACAACCCAAGCCTTTCCGACCTCTCTTCATAAATGTTCTGTCCGAGGCAACATCCTGGCGAATCACCTCTGCAACCCCTCCAGTGCAATCACATCCTTCCTGTAATGTGCAATCAGAATTGCGCACAGTACTCCAGCTGTGGCCTCACCAAAGTTCTATACAACTCCAACATGACCCTGCTTTTGTAATCTATGCCTCAATTGATAAAAGCAAGTGTGCTGCATTCCTTTTTCACCACCCTATTAACCTGCCCTTCTGCCTTCAGAGATCTATGAACAAATACGTCAAGGTCCCTTTGTTCCTCGGAACTTCCCAACGTCATGCCATTCATTGAACACTTCCATGTCACATTGCTCCTTCCAAAGTGTATCACCTACACTTTTAAGGGTTAAATTCCATCTGCCACTTTTCTGCCCATTTGACCATCCCGTCCATATCTTCCTGTAACACAAGACACTCAACCTTACCGTTAACCACCCGGCCAATCTTTGTGTCATCTGTGAACTTACAGCTCCTGTAAGTTACAGACACTGACTTCCAGTCACTAAAGTAGCCCCCACCCCCACCGTTGGAAAGGAATTCAAAATTGCGGTCAGAGCCCCTGCAACCTCCAATACCTTGTCCGTCCGTCCCTATGACAATTTGCTCAAGAACCTCACAGTTTCTCTCCCCGAGTTCTATATTTGAGGCAGCACGGTAGCACAGTGGCTATCACTATGGCTTCACAGCGCCAGGTCCCAGGTTCACTGTCTGTGCGGAGTCTGCACATTCTCCCCGTATCTGTGTGGGTTTCCTCTGGTGATGTACGATCAATTGCACAAAGACTAGAGTTGGATACAACTGTGGCTTGATTGCAGTAAGATGTGTGGCCTCCTACAGCAGCTGGCAAAATAGCTGCTGAATGAGGACACGCATATTTATACTCCGCCTACTGGGCGGAGCCAGCAGGCAGGGACTACCAGCGAACCTGTAGTACAGGTCCTACCTTACATCACCTAATACAGGTATAACAGTGGTTTACCACATTCACCCCTGTTAAAATTGAGTCCGGCGGGGGTGGTGGAGAACTATATACAGCGATGAATTTATATTTACAGTATTTGCTCAGAAAACAAATGTCTTTTGAAGTCTGGTGCCAGTTAGAGATTTAACCGGTCCGGTGCCTTGATGTTCCGTTGGGATCGACATTGCGATGGTGGCGATATCGGTGCTGGCCTGATGTTCGGTGACTCCAGGAGCGTGCCGAAATCCTCTTCATCCTCGGGCGTGGGCAGGGGAAGGACGGATGGTCCTGGTGGTGTTAATGCTGGGAGCGCCGGGGGAGGGTAGGGTGGCACCAGGCCGGGGAGGTATGTGTGTGTGGAACCTGCTGGCGTCAGGTCCCTGAGGGAGACAGTATCTTGGCGGCCGTCGGGGAACGCCACGTAGGCATACTGGGGGTTGGCATGGAGCAACTGCACCCTTTCCACCAACGGGTCCAGCTTGTGGAGTCAGACATGCCTACAGTGCAGGACTGGTCCTGGCGCTGCGAGCCAAGTCGGGAGCAACACCCCGGATGTGGACTTCCTGGGGAAGGCAAAGAGACGTTCATGGGGTGTGTTGTTAGTAGCGGTGCACAGCAGTGACCGAATGGAGTGGAGTGCATCAGGGAGGACCTCCTGCCAGTGAGAGGCTGGGAGGTTCCTGGACCGTAGGGCCAGTTGGACGACCCTCCATACTGTCCCGTTCTCCCTCCCTACCTGCCCGTTTCCCCGGGGGTTGTAGCTGGTCGTCCTGCTGGAGGCAATACCCCTGCTGAGCAGGAACTGACGCAGCCCATTGCTCATGAATGAAGATCCCCTGTCACTGTGGATGTAGGCGGGGAATCCGAACAGAGCAAAGATTGTGTTGAGGGCCTTGATGACGGTGGCAGAGGTCATATCGGGGCATGGGATGGCGAAGGGGAATCTGGAGTACTCATCGACCACACTGAGAATACTGTATACGTGTTTCGGTCGGTGGAGGGGAGGGGCCCTTTGAAATCCACGCTGAGGCGTTCAAAGGGGCGAGAGGCCTTCACCAGGCACGCACAGTCCGGCCGGTAGAAGTGCGACTTGCACTCCGCACAGACCTGGCAGTCCCTGGTGATTGTCCGTACTTCCTCGATGGAGTAGAGCAGATTGCGGGCCTTGACAAAATGGTACAGACGAGTTACTCCCGGGTGACAAAGGCTCTCGCGCAGGACCCGGAGTACGTCTACTTGTGCGCTGGCACATGTACCTCGGGATAGAGCATCGGGGGGCTCGTTGAGTTTGCCAGGGCAATACAAAATCTTGTAATTATAGGTGGAGAGCTTGATACTCCACCGCAAGATTTTATCGTTTTTGATCTTGCGCCGCTGTGTGTTGTTAAACACGAAGGCTACCGAACGGTGGTCAGTGAGGAGAGTGAATCTCCTGCTGGCCAGGTAACGCCTCCAATGCCGCACAGCTTCAATGATGGCTTGGGCCTCCTTTTCGACGGACGAGTGCCGAATTTCTGAGGCATGAAGGGTGCGGGAAAAGAATGCCACGGGTCTGGCTGCCTGATTGAGGGTGGCGGCTAGGGCGACATCTGATGCGTCGCTCTCTACTTGAAAGGGCAATGTCTCGTCTACTGCGTGTATCCCGGCCTTAGCTATATCGGCTCTGATACGGGCGAAGGCCTGTTGTGCCTCGGCCGTCAGGGGAAAGTGGGTGGACTGAATGAGTGGGCGGGCCTTGTCTGCATAGTTTGGGACCCACTGGGCACAGTACGAGAAAAACCCCAGGCAGCGTTTGAGGGCCTTGGGGCAGTGAGGGAGGGGAAGCTCCATGAGGGGCGCATGCAGTCGGGATCAGGCCCCAGAACTCCATTCTGGACCACATAGCTGAGGATGTCCAAGCAGGTCATGCTAAACACGCACTGCTTGTTGTAGGTGAGGTTGAGGAGAGTGGCGGTGCGGAGGAATTTGGCAAGGTTGGCATCGTGGTCCTGCTGGTCATGGCCACAGATGGTGACGTTGTGTAGGTACAGGAAGGTGACCCGCAAACCGTACCGGTCGACCATTCGGTCCATCTCCCTATGGAAGACCGAGACCCCGTTAGTGACGCCGAAGGGAACTCTGAGGAAGTGGTAGAGACGGCCATCTGCCTCGAAAGCGGTGTATGGTTGGTCCGATTTACGGATGGGGAGCTGGTGGTAGGCGGATTTGAGGTCTACGGTTGAGAAGACCCGGTACTGTGCAATCTGATTGGCCATATCAGATATGCGTTGGAGGGGGTACGGGTCGAGCTGCGTGTACCGATTGATGGTCTGGCTGTAGTCCACGACCATTCTGTGTTTCTCCCCAGTTTTAACGACTACCACTTGGGCTCTCCAGGAGCTGTTGCTGGCCTCGATAATGCCTTCCCGAAGCAGCCGCTGGACCTCGGACCTGATGAAGGTCTTGTCCTGGGTACTGTACCGTCTGCTCCTGGTGCAGACGGGTTTGCAATCGGGGTTAGATTGGCGAAGAGGGAAGGCGAATCGACCTTTAGGGTCACGAGGCCGCACACAGTGAGGGGTGGTAGGGGCCTGCCGAATTTCAGGGTTAGGCTCTGGAGATTGCACTGGAAGTCCAGGCCGAGTAGTAGGGCAGCGCAGAGGTTAGGGAGGACGTAGAGGCGGAAGCCGCTGAATTCTATGCCCTGGACCGTGAGTGTGACCATGCAGAACCCCCGGATCGCAACGGAATGGGATCCGGAGGCCAGGGAAATTCTGTGGCTGGTGGGGTGGACCGCGAGGGGGCATCGCCTTACCATATCCGGGTGTATGAAGCTTTCGGTGCTCCCGGAGTCCAGCAGGTAGGAGGTCACGTGGCCGTTGATTTTCACACTGGTCGATGCGGTGGCCAAGTTGTGCGGACGAGACTGGTCGATCGTTATTGAGGCGAGTCGTGGTCGGTCGTTGCTGACGTCGGATGATGGGGAGCCTGGGGGGCCCAGGCCCTGGAATCCATGTCCCATGAGGGAGACATGATGGCGGCGCCTGAAGTTCCTGTGGGGGACAAAATGGCAGCGCCCATGGGCCGCACGTTGCTGGGGTTGGACAAGATGGCGGCGTCCACTGGCCGCACGTGGTCCGGGGAGATGAAGATGGCGGCGCCCACTGGCCGCACGTGGCCCCGGGGGGTGAAGATGGCGGCGCCCACTGGCCACGCGTGGTCCGGGGAGATGAAGATAGCGGCGCCCATTGTGTGTAGACTAGGGGGGGTGGAGGCGATAGCAGCGACTGCGCGGGCCTAACAATCACAGTCCCAGATGAGTGGGATTAGGGTCCGACAGAAGTTTTCTATGGACTCACCAGGGAGTTGAGAGCAAGTGCGAGTACGTGCCTGGCAAAGAGCGTGTTCATTTTCTGCGCGTAGTTTTTTTTGAGGAATGCCATGGCTTCGGCGTAGTTCGGGGTGTCCTGGATCAGCGGAAACACGTTGGAGCTCAACCTTGAGTACAGGATCTGTGTCTTCTGAGCCTCCGGAACAGGGGTGGTCACTGAGCTGATATAGGCCTCGAAGCAAGCAAGCCAGCGATTAAAGTCCTTTTTGGCATCACTTAATTGTGGATCCAGCTGCAGGCGATGTGGTTTGATTCGGAGGTCCATCTTTTGGAAAATCTTAGAGCAATAAATTGATGCACGATCAATTGTACAAAGACTAAGGTTGGATACAACTGTGGCTTTATTGCAGTAAGGTGTGTGGCCTCCCACAGCAGCTGGTGAAATGGCTGCTGAATGAGGACACGCATATTTATACTCCGCCTACTGGGCGGAGCCAGCAGGCAGGGGCTACCGGCGAACCTGTAGTACAGGCCCTACCTTACATCACCTAATACAGGTGTAACAGTGGTTTACCACATCCGAGCGCTCCGTTTTCTCCCACAAGTCCCGAAAGACGAACCTGGGACCTCAGTGCCATGAGGCAGCAGTGCTAACCACTGCGCCACCGTGCTGCCCCTCATTGCAGTGTTAATGTGAGCCTATTTGTGACAAAGATTATTATTATCATTATGTACCTCCTCATTCTCTGGGGTGAAGACAAATATGAAGTATTTGTTCAACACCCAGCAATGTCCTTTGGCTCCACCCAAGATTTCCTCGTCAGTCCCTAAATTTCCCTAAAGGCCGACTGTCACCTTGACGGCCACCAGGAGCGGGAGCCCTCCCCCATTCCCCACAGTCCCAGGTGCACCATGAACCGGCAGATATGTCACACTGTCCTGCTGCTCAGCCGGAGTCTTCAACAGCATGCCCAGCAGGTCCTCAAATGACAGGTACACACAAGGCCTCTTGTGATGCCTCCTTTCCACCTCCTCCTCGACTTGTTGGGCAGTCGGCTCTCCATTGCCACTGGCTGCCTCCCGTTTCTCTGGGGCAGGCTCTTCTGCTGTCGAGTCATCCTCGAGCAGCTCCAGCTCGTACAGCTTCAGTGCATCCCCCAGGGCTGCGGCAGCCAGGATGAAGGCCTCCATTCCCGGTTGGATTCCGTAGTCCATTGTCTGCAGGGGCTGAAAGTCAGACATGTTCGCATGGCGTATCCTGGTGTCCAGCTCAACCAGGTCCACCGGGCTACACGGTGGCATAGGTAGTCAACGGATGGGGGGGAGGGTGGGGTATGGGGTTGGTGAGGTGGAGGATGGGGGCTGTGGTGCACAGGGCAATAGGGTGGGGGCACCCACATAGCCGGTGTCATTCTGCAACCACTGGCCATGTAGCTCAGTCAGTGGGTTGCACAGAAAGATGGTTGCCTTGCAGGCCGCGGCAATGATGGTGGAGGGGGGTCACCCTAACCCCACGGCCCAACCCCTGGTTACCCCCTGCTGCCCCTTCTGGGCCTGGTAGATCCTCCCCCCCCCCCCCCCCACCTTCCATTCCCCCTGCAGCCGGCCCTGCAGTCCACGGTCAAGCCTTTGCATAATCCCACCTCCTCTCTCCCCCTCATCAACCAAGCCCGGTTCCTGGGTTTTTAAAACCTCAAGTGAAATGTGCAGTCGGTAATTCCTCCAGGTGGAGGCAGAGCATCATGGAGGTCCCGGACAATACCTGGTCATGCCCGTTAATGGTATGCGGATGGTGTTTACTGTGTGCGCGGATGAGAACGCATTGGCACCGCTATTGAGGCACCCGATCAAGGCATTCTGGTGGGCGCCAGCCACAAATTTCACCTCAAGCAAAATAAAATGTAAACTGGCCACTGTTTGGCATGACGTTCTAATGTGCCGGTGTTTGTAGAAAATTAACAGGATAAAAATGGTATTTTGCTGTTACAAGAACACACAAATCATCAGCAGGAAAAGGCCACACCTCCTCACCCCCGTTGGTGTTGGTGGGGGGAGAGGGGCGTCAGTGGGAAGTTGGGGGGGGGGGGGTGAGGGGGTAGTCTGGGGGGGGTGGTGAGCGGATAATTGAAGGGGAAGGCTAGTTGGGGTTGGGGGATAGTTGTGGGTGATAGGTGTGAGGGGTGTAGTTGAGGGGTCAGGTGGGTGAGAGAATGTAGTCCACGGTGAGGGGGGGGGGTAGTTGGGGCATGGAGGTGGGATAGTCAGGAAGTTGGGATGTGTTTGGGGTCAGGAAAGTAGTTGGGGGAGTAGTCAAGGTATGGGGTCAGGCGGGTACCGGGGGCAGGGGGCGGGATGGGGAGTATATTCGGGGGGCCCAGTGGGTGGGGGGATTCTGGGGACAAGTCACTGTGTAGTTACCCAGAAGTTAGAAGTGGTTTTCATTCTTCTAACCTTTCCTGGGTAACTCTTCTGTGTAGCCATGCTGGCCACGCAAAATGGACACTGAGCCAAAGTAAAATGGAAGACAGAAGGAAAAGCCTGTTTAGTGAGAGCAGACAGTCTGCTCTCAACTAATTAGCATTTTGCAAGCAGCAAACCAGTTTCTGGCCAGGTGCAAGATCTCCAAGCCAAAGATGTTAATGGCAAAGCGCTTAGCATTCTGATGAGGCAGCCCAGATCCAGGCACGAACAATGGCAACATTTCCATCTCAATGTAACACTTAATTGGTTGCGCAGACAGGATGGCACCAGAGTAACGAATATCGAAACCACCCCCCAACACCGAGGAAGGCCCTCGCATTGGAGGATTTCGAAGGTAACCGTTTGGAAACGCTCCAATCGGTACCGAAAGGTAGAGCCCGCCTAGAAGGGGGCAAGGACATTAGAGAGGGGTATAAAGGCAAATTCCCCACATAGCCCGGTCTGTTAAACCCGTGCTCCGGCTCTGACTGACATCTTGCATCCTGACTCCAGCCGTTGAGCACCAGCCGCCGAAACCGTAAGTTCAACGCTCGCTACGCGATCCAAGCCCACTAGACCCCCAGTACCAGAACGCTTGCTGAAGGCTGCAGTACAAGACCAGGACGAAGGCCTCGTTCTCTGACCTTGCCTGTTCCTGTTAGATAAGTATTCTGATCACTTAAGTTTAGTTATAGCTTAGTCTCTTAGTGTGTGCATGAGTATTTATTATAACTGTATAATAAATATTGATCGTTTGAACCTTACTAATCGGTGTATCGTCTTTATTACTTTGAACTTGACCTTGGAATACTTGTGACGGTGTCTATACGGCACCTGGCGACTCCAGAGCTGAATAAATACATAGAACAGAGCCTAGTAGTGTTAAGCACACGTCGAATACGGAGGCGTGTTAATACACTCCAATAAACGCGTTTTACAACCACAGTAAAACGTGCAACATCTGTGACGTGGATGGGAACCATTAGAAGTCTCCAATATAAATCCGGGTTTTGGCTGCTCCCTGGTGCAGGGTAATTGCCCTTCGGAAGATTAAATCTCCGGGGCAATTCCCGTGCAATCCTTCTGTGGGATCTTTGGGGGGAATCCCCTAGTGCATCTTCTGGGGTATCTAGGTATGCTCCTCAGAGATAGGAATCTATGGTCCCTTTCCAAAACAGGTGATCTGAAATGGCCGTTTCATAACAATCCATGGATAGTCGCAATAAGAAACCAACAAACAACTGCAATCGTTATGGTGCGTAGATAAATTTATTGTTTAATCTGAAGGTTTCTGACAGCTCAGCCCCCTTGCCAGCTGTGAAATTAGTCACATTTCTGGAGTTGTGTCAAAGTGTGACAAGGAACATACGTGTTCACTCCTGTCTGCTGAGTGGTTTGCAGTTGCTTTGCAGAAGGTATTTTTCATCACGCCAAAAAGTACTCAACACTTCAAAATGGCAAAGAATTTTCTGAAATGAAAAACAAAGAAAAGAATTTTCCAATTTTCACTGGGTTTCAGATGATTTCATTGGAACCAGCTGGACTGGTTGCCACATTTCCCTTTCACCTCTTCCCCTAGAATGGATGCAATTTTTTTCCCCCTCTCTGACCTGGGAATCTATCTGATCGGCTCCTGGTCTCCCAGAAATCCCAGTTTCTGCTGCACTTTGCAGGGAGTAAATGCTGGAGCGGGGAGCAGCCCAGAGGAATTTGCTCGCCTCTCCCAACGCTCCTAAGTCACAGAGGTCCTGAGCATATCAAAGGCCCTTCGGCCCATCGCCCCTGCACCGGTCTGCTCCTTGTGAATTGTAGCTGAGACACTTTGCCAGTCTCAGTCCAGCACTTAGAGCAGCTTTCATTTGATCTGATTCTGATTGTGTGTACTGAAACCATTTGCACTAAGTGAGGAGATAGGTGGTTAATGGAGCAGTGTCGGAGCTTTACTCTCTAACTGGCCAGCACGTTTGATAAAAATCAGCTGGATACTGACACCGGGCTATCCTCGGGTGTCGTGAAGGTACTGGTCATTTTGTTTCATGTAATAGACCAGGGGTGGGCAAACTATGGCCCGCGGGCCGCATGCGGCCCGCCAAAGGTTTTTATGCGGCCCACCAAGATCAAGTCATAAAAAATTTTTTTTTTTAATTTAAAAAAAAAATTTTTTTTAAATATTTTTTAATTTTAAGGTTAATGGGGGGGCTGTTGGGTTACTGGTATAGGGTGGATACGTTGACTTGAGTAGGGTGATCATTGCTCGGCACAACATGTGTTTCATGTGAAGTTTCTACTTTAAAATATTAATTAATAAAAATTAATTGCTTTTTTTTTCTTTAAAAACCTTTTATTTTGGCTATTTTAAATATTAATTATTTTACTTAATATACTATGCGGCCCTTTAAAATTGTGAATTTCTGAATGTGGCCCTTGCACGGAAAAGTTTGCCCACCCCTGTAATAGACAGAGAAAGGCCTACGGTCAGCATGAACATTTCTCCCAATTAAAATGAAGGCAAATGTTCAGGAAAAGCTTTGCAGTTCTGTGCTCCTAGCTGACAGCTTCACACAGTCGGAGCATTTGTCAGGACTACAGACTCATAGGGCAGTCCTTTTTATTTAACTCTGTGGACTGCAAATTGGCCGCAGCGCCCTCCAAGGTATTTTGCACTCTCTTCTTGCAAAACTGTGCCTTTCTAATGCTGATTCTTACGACTCTGGCTGCTACCCCTTGTATATTTGTGCAGCTGGAATAGCTGTGGTACCAATATGAGGTTTTGTCTTTTTCTCTACTCAATGCGGTAGCCAGAGTTCAGTTGATTTTTGACAATGAGTCAGAAGGCTATGGGCTCCAGTCCCGCACATGAGACTTGAGCAATATTTCAGTCTTCTTCCTGAGGGAACTTTGGAAATAAAAACAGTTTAAAAATTAAAATGTCAGAAATATTCAGCAGGTAAAGCAGCATCTGTGGAGAGAGAAACAAAGTTAGGCCTGTGGCCTTTCACCAGTACAGGCAAAGATTAGAAATGCAAAAGGTTTGAAGCAACAGAAGGGGCCGGGGGTAGGTGGGATGGCGGGGGGGGGGGGGTGCGTGGCAAAGTGAGGCGGTGGGGATGAGGGTGCAGAGGACAATAGAGAAGGTCAGTGGAAGACAGGAGAGATTAAATGACAGGCTAAAGGCTGTGGTATTGGAACGAATAAAGATATGAAAGCTGCGTCTCAATATTTCGGCCTCCTGGATGCTGCTTGACCTGCTGAGCGCTCCTAGAATTTTCTGGAGGTTTTTTCACATTTCCAGCATCTGCAATATTCTGTCTGGGTAGGAGTCCTGGAGGTGCCGCCTTTCAGAGTGAGATGTATAAACTGAGGCCTTGTCGTTCGGTGAATGTAAAACATTCCGTGTCCCGACAGAACAGCCTGGGTTTTCCCACTGTCCTGGCCAATAGTTATTCCTCAGTCATTAATCAGCTGTAAAATGCTCGGCGACATCCCGATGCTGTGGACGACGGCTTTCAAATACAAACCTTTCTTTTTGCAATGTCTTCTCACACTTCAACAAACAATCGAGAAAATACATGTAATAAGGTATCACTCACTTAATCTTTTATTTCACTTAACTTTAAATTCACTCTGCTTCTTTCTGTTACATTTTCTGCACTTCCCTTCTTCTTCCTGTCTGTGCTCCATTGTTTATGTTTGTTGTCTACGTCCTTTCTTTGTCAGCTCACTCGTACCCCACTTGATCACATTTCCCTTTCCGATTCTTTTAACAATCTTCTCTTCTCATGGATATTGCCTGCCCACGTCTCACATTAAGGATCATCACGGTACAGCACGCTGTTCGATTCTGACTTCCCCAGTGATGATACCATGTATTTGCTGTTTTCCCCTCTTCACTGTTCCCCACAATTTCTTCATGTGTTTTGTGTGGAAAGAAGACCGTAGTCTCAGGTATATGGGAAAAGTCTTTGCTGGTTCCATCTTTTCATCCAGATCTACACCCCAAACTCACACAATACCTCAGTTAGCGATCCATTGTCCCCAGATAGAGTCTCACTTACCTTAGCGGGTCCTGCTACCTCGGTGCTGGAGCAAGATGTCAAATTTTCATCAGCTCCCTTCCTGCACTGCGTCCTTCCCAGTTTGGCATCCAGGATGTACAATAATCCACCAAGATCCTAGCAAATTACAGGTAGAAACAATCATTTATTCAGCGGTAATCACTTAACTGTAGTCTGTGAATTGCATTGGCTACCCTCAGCCGATGAATGCCCTTTCATATAAAATTCTGGCTGTAGCTGTTAAGCAGGGTAAGAACATGTCAGCCATTGGAGAAGCAGTCATTCCCAGTTACCATAAATAAATATCAAGGGGGCATAATTTAAGGTAAGGGGTAGGAGGTTTAGAAGGGATTTGAGGAAAGGTTTTTCACCAGAGGGTGGTGGGACTCTGGAACTCAGTGCTTGAAAGGTGGTAGAGGCAGGAATCCTCACAACATTTAAGAAACATTTAGATGAGCACTCAAAACATCAAGGACGCGATTCTCCGCTCCCCACGCGGGCAGGGAGAATCGCGAGAGGGCCAGGCGACTCATTTCCCCTGGCGCCCCCCGCGATCCTCCCCCCCCCCCCCCCCCCCTCCCCCGCTTGGAAGAATCGCCGCTCACCGTTTTTCATGGCGACCGGCGATTCTCCGACCCGGATGGGCCGAGCGGCCTGCCGTTCGCGACCGTTTCACGACGGCGGCAACCACACCTGGTCGCTGCCGTCGTGAACATGGGTGCCAAAGGCCCGTTTGAAGCATGTGGGGGGCGGAGAGGGGAGTGAGCACCACGGCCGTGCTCGGGAGGGGACTGGCCCGCGATCGGTGCCCACCGATCGTCGGGCCGGCGTCTCAAAGCGACGCACTCTTTCCCCTCTGCCGCCTCGCAAGATCAATCCGCCACGTCTTGCAGGGCAGCGGAGGGGAAGACGGCAACCACGCATGCGCGGGTTTGAGCCGTCAGCCGTCGTAACGTCAGCCGCGCATGCGCGGGTTGGAGCCGGCCAACCTGCGCATGCACGGCTGACGTCACATAGGCGCCGCCATCGCGTCATTCTCGGCGCGCTGCCTTGACGCAAGCGTCAAGGCACGGTGGCCGAAATAATGGAGCACCGCTCCTAGCCCCGGGTGGGGGTGAATACGGTGAGAGGAGCGGCCTCCGAGGCCGTCGTGAACTCTTCACGATTTTTCGCGGGAGCGGAGAATTCCGCCCCAAGTGTTGACGCCGGCGTAAACACAGGAGTGTTGCACGCCGGCGTAAACGGGCCTCTTGGCCCAGCGATTCAGTGGGCTACAGGGGCCAGCACAATGACAGAGTGCTGCGCGCGCTCCGGCGCTGATACGCGGCCCTGCACTGCCGGCACAGGTCCATGCACGCGCATGGTGTTCATGTCGGCGCATGCGTGTGGTGGCCCTTTCTGCACTGCACAACATGGCGGAGCCACACAGCAGGCCCGCGCAGAAGGAAGTAGGCCCCCTCCAGATCGCGTGCGCCCGCCGATCGGTAGCACCCAATTGCAGGTCTGGCCGTCACGCAGGCTCCTCCCCCCCGGAGTCTGATCCTCCCCCCCCCCCCCCCCCCAACAGGACGACCACCACGGCCTTGGGTCCGAGCTCCCGTCGGGTGGTACCAGATTGGAACCAGGCCGGCAGAATTCAGCGGGAACTCGCTGGTCGACAGCGGAGAATCGCCGCAGAGGCTGTTTTGAATGGCCCCCGACCGGCGCTGCTTCAACTGCGCACGTGTGCGATTGGCGCCGATTCTCCGGTCGCTGGAGAATCACGTCCCGGCGTCGGAGTGGCATGGCGGGAATCTCCGGCGTGACCGACGATTCTCCGACCCAGCGCGGTCTCGGAGGATCCCGGCCCATAACATACAAGGTCACAGATCAAGTGGAGGAAAATGGGATTAGAATAAATAGGTGCGTGATGGGCCAGGATGAACACAATGGTCCGAAGGGCCTTTCTGTGCTGTATAAACTAAATACCTCTATGACTCTGAGTGTGTTAACACAGGTTTCTGGTCCAGGTTCACATACATTGAAAACAGGCTATGGGAACAGGCACTCGCTGTGATAACAGGAAGCATTTTAATAAGAGCACCAGCTTTTGAAGACAATGGAAGAGTAAAGATAGCCATGACTCGTATCATAAGAACGCACCTGTGACAGCTGCAAACCCGGCAGAGCTGAGGTTTCTCAATGCATCCAAGGTGTTGACATTCTGTCAGAAGGTCAGACATGTGCACCATCCCCTTAATCTACACAAATCTACATCTGATGACTGCAACGTGCGTTTCAGTCACAAGCAGACACACGCAAGCGGGCTGTCCCTCCCTAATCCACAAGGATGGTTGTGTCGGAGGAGGGGGGAACTGTGTTGAAGGGGTTGCGAGAGAAGCCACCACATGGGTCTTTTCACTGAGTGGTTCACTTGGGTTAATTTCATTGGTGATTCTGTACTTTGTGATTTATTAGTAACACTGGAGGCTTTGAGCCATAATCCCTGGTGTGTGAGTGTCCATTCTTTATTGGGAAAAGTGGGGAAGGATGGGCTCACTGAGGCTGATGGCGGAATGTGTTCCACACGTGCAGGAACTATTCAAGGCTTTACGTTGAATGAAAGTTTTCTCACAATGGGAGACGTCCTGCTGGGTGAGCAGAGCTCAAGTGAAATGTGCCTGAATCTATTATGCCCTGTATGTCATCCCAATAGGAGTTTAGGCTGCTGACTTCTACCCGGCCTCCCCCTGCTCAGTGTGGGCAATGTTCTGCTCTCCACCTTCTTCCCCCTCTTCCGCCACCATTTCCACCTCCTCTGATGAGTTGCATTGATCTAACATCTCATCACGTAGACTCCTCACGAGGTGTGGGGCGGGGGGGGGGGGGCATGTAATGGAAGCGTTGCAATGCCCGAGAACCTTACAGGAGTGCCCTACAGAACTCAAAATAACCGGTCCAGGCACCAGAACCACAGAAGCCCGGTGGTCTCATTAGTTGTATTCCTTGTAAGCAGATGGCTTCAACTGTGAGGTCGCATAAGGGGGTGAATTGCTGACTCTTCAAGAATGCTAGAATCCATACACGGAGTTTGGATGGTGCATTAAGTACCGTGGAGCCCTGGACTGCTGGAGGATGAAGGTGTATTGGCAATTGCCAGGATAACAAATGCATAAAGCTTTTATGTGATTGCGGATCACCTGAACACGGAGAGAGTGGAAGCCCTTCTTACTGATGAATCTCATTGGCCATTCACTCAGCACCTTGAAGGCCACAATCATTGATGTCTTGTACCTGTGGGAATCCAGCAATGGAGGTGAATCCCACTTTGGGCCTGTGAGGCCCCATTTATTTGAAATGTATGTACTGCTCAGCTCTCACAAATCTGGCAGCAGTGACCTAGCAGATGCAATGGTCTGCTGATGTTTGCAGGACGCTACCTATCACAGCAGCTGATTCTTGGGACAAGCCACAACAGAAGTTGCTCGAGTCTTCCGGTGCCGGCTATGGTGTGAATGATCGCCCACAGTTGTTGGTTTTGGCACTTTTTACCCATTAGCGGGGTAGTTTCGGCAGAAACGTGGAGCGGAAGGTGTAGGAGAAGAGGTTCTCCCCTGGATTGGCATGTTTACGGGCTATCAGACCTGGCGGAAGACAGTGAAAGACCTGGCTACGGAGTTGGACGAGTCCTGTGGCGCTGCACCAATTGTGAGAATGGCTGAGGGGGAAGGATCGTCATTGGTGGGAAAGCCTCAGGTGGAGCAATTGATAAGTATCAGCAAGGAGCAATTTCACCAGCAGAGGAAGGAGATGCACAGTGACTGGTCAAAGACATTTGAGGGGACAGTGGCATCTCTGCGAGGGTCGTTGGATCGGAGAAAGAAGTGCCTCGAGGCGTAAGGTGCAGCGATATGCGAGGTGGAGAAGGTGGTGTCCAACCAGAGTGATCAGATTGTGTCCTTGGAGACAGAGGTGGGATCCTGGGGGATCTGTGTAAGTTGCTGCAGGTGAAGGTAGAGCAGCAGGAGAACGGGTCCAGGTGGCAGAACTTGGGGATTGTGGGTCTGCCTGAGGGTGTGAAAGGAATGAGCACCACAAAGTACATTTTCGAGGATGCTGGTGGGGTTGATGGAGGAGAAGGTGCTGGACAAGGCCCCAGAGGTGAAAAGGGCCCACAGGTCCTTGAGGCAGAAGCCCGAGAGCAGGGGAGCCGCTGTGGGAGGTGATTGTGTGGAGGCACATGTTTGTGGACAAGGAGAAGATCCTGAGGTGGGCCAGGGCGATGCAAGTCTATGAATGGGAGGGTAATTGAATCTGGATTTATGAGGAAAATGGTGTGGAGCTGGCGAAGAGGAGTGCAGGATTCAACAAGGTCAAGGCTGTGTTGTACAGACGGAAGATTCATTTTGGGGTGTTACCCCAACATTCGCCGGCCGGGAGTATTATTTTGAAATGCCAGGGGAGGTGAACGGCTTTATGAGGGACCATAAGTTGGAGGAGAACTGAGGGGTGGAGTGGGATGGAGGGGATAAGCCGGCAAAAGTTGGGTTTACGGTGGTTTGTGTTGCCAAAGAGGGGGGGGGAATGTGACGTGGCAAGATGGGAGGTTAAGCGTGGTCATGGGCAGAGAGGGGGACCATCTTAGATTGGCTGTGTTCAGGGCGGGCTTAAGTGAGACAGAACTGGTAGGGGTGACGGTTGAAGGGAGAGTGGAATAGAGGAGTAAGCCTCCGGTAAGAGTCATGACGTGGAACGTCCAGGGGCTGAATGGACCTGTCAAGAGTTCCCTGGGTTTTGCACACCTGAGGGGTTTGAGAGTGGAGGTGACTTTTCTACAGGAGACACCTTTCCAGGTGAAGGATCAGATTAGGCTGAAGAAGGGATGGATGGGGCAAGTATTTCACTCAGGGTTCGATTTGAAGTCGAAGGGGTGGCCATTTTGTTGAACAAGAGGACGGGATTTGTGGGGGCGAGGGGAATGGGGCATTTGGTGGGGGTAGAGGTATGTGACAATGAGCGGGTGCTGGGACGGCGACGGTGATGTTAGTCAACGAATTTGCGCCGAACTGGGACGATGTGGGGTTTGTAAAGGGATCAGTGGGTGCGACCCTGGACTTGGATACGCACCAACTGATTATGGGCAGAGATTTCAACTGTGTAATGGAGTTGAAGGTGGAAAGGTCGAGCCTCAAGTCGATGGGAAGTTCAAGAATGACAAAGGAGCTGGGAGGGTTTATGGAGCCCATGGGGATTGTGTATCTGTGAGGGCTCAGGAACCCAGGAGGGAGGGAGGGAGGGAGTACTCCTTCTTCTTGCACGTGTATAAGGTGTATTCTAGAATCAATTTCTTTGTGGCGAGTCGGGCGGTGTTGATGAGGGTGGTGGGGATGGAGTATGTGGGAATTGTGATTTCGGATGTTGGAGGTTAGGCTTAGTTCAGGGCAGGGTGAAGGTTGGATTCAGATCCTTTGGTGGACAAGGCGTTTTGTGAAAAGGTGAGACTGACAATTGGGAATTATGTGGAGTGCAATCAGAAAGGGAAGGTGTCGGCGGCCACGTTTTTGGAAGCATTGAAGGCGGTGGTTCGAGAGGACATTATTTCATTCAAGGCTCACAGGGATAGAAGGAGGAGGGAGGAGCCCTGGTGGCTGCTGGACGAGATAGTTGAGGTGGATGGGAGATATTCGGGGAGGCCCGCACAAAGGAGTTGCTGGTGGCGAGGAAAGGCTGCAGGGTCAGTTTGATAGGTCGACGATGGGCAAAGCGATGGGACAGCTGTGGATGGCAAGGGGGGTGCAGTATGAGTACAGAGAGAAGGCGAGCCACATGTTGGCCCACCAGCTGCGGCAGCAGGCGGCGTCTAGGGAAATTTTAAGGGTGCAGGCAGAGAATGGGGAGGTGGTGTTGGAGCCGGGGAGGATAAACGAGGTGTTCAGGGGGTCTTATGAGAGGTTGTATAAGGCCGAGCTGGGTGTAGGAGAGGGGGATATGGGACGATTCTTGGATGAGTTGGAGTTCCCAGAGTTGGAGGAAGAGAAGAGGCAGGCATTGGAGGAGCCGCTGGGTCTGAAGGAGGTGATAGATATTATCAGGGGAATGCAGGCGGGGGAAGGCCCTGGGGCCAGACGGATATCCGGCGGAATCTTATGAGGTTTTTGTAACAGAGCTGGTCCCTCACCAGTTGGGGCTGTTTAGTGAGGTGGTGGACAGGGGGAGTTGCCAGCGACGCTGTCACAGACATCGATAACATTGATCCCAAAGAAGGGAAGGAACTTCTGGAGTGTGGGTCGTGTATGCCTATGCCTTTGTCAAATACGGACATGAAAGTATTGGCGAAGGTGTTGGCGAAGATGGAGGGGTATGTTCTAGGGGTGGTCTCCGAGGATCAAATGGGTTTTGTGAAGGGTAGGCAGTAATCCAGTAACATCAGGAGGCTGTTGAATGTAGTTATGACTCCGTCAGGGGGGCAGGCACCGGAGGTTATTTAATCTATGGATGCAGAGAAGACCTTTGACCCGGTAGAGTGGAAGTAACTGTTCTAAATTCTGGGAAGGTTTGGGTTTGGGCCGATGTTTGTGGCATGGGTGCATCTTTTGTGTGCATCCTTGGTGGTAAGTGTGAACGAGATGAGTTCACTAGGCTTTGGGTTGCACAAGGGAATGAGGCTGGGGTGCCTGCTGTTGCCATTATTATTTGCGCTGACGATTGAACTCTTAACGTTGATCCTTCAGGGGTCTGCTGAGTGGCAAGGGATTGTGAGGAGGGGTAGGGAGCACCAGATGTCATTGTATGCAGACGACCTATTGTCGTTTGTGTCAGACCCACTGGAGAGTATGGGTAGAATCATGGGCCTGTTAGAGAGCTTTGGGGCCTTCTCCAGGTATAAGCTGAAAGTTGGGAAGAGCTAGGTGTTTCCGGTGAATGCGGTGGGCCGGGGGGCCAATTCAGGAGCACTACCATTAAAGGTAGCTAGAGAGAGATTTAGGTATTTGGGGATCAGGTGACACGCGAGTAGGCCACGATGCACAGATGGAATTTGACAGTTAGTGGAGGAGGGCAAGAGGGATTTTAAGAGGTGGGACACTTTGCACTTGAGCTTGGCAGGGCGAATGCAGCTGGTAAAGATGAATGTGCTGCCTAGTTTCCTGGTTGTCTTTCAAAAACTCCCGCTCTTTCTCCCCAGGGCCTTCTTCCGGACTGTGGGGGCACTGATCTTGGAGTTGATATGGGTGGGGAAGATGCCGAGGGTGAAGAGGGTTCTCCTGCAGAGGCAGAAAGGGGGTGTGGCTCTCCCGAACCTGCTGCACTATTACTGGGCGGTGAATGTGGAGAAGGTGAGGCGATGGTTTGGGGGGGGTTTCTTTCAGAGGGTGGCTGTTAGGCGTGAGAAGTGTGGGCAGGGTCCAGTGAACCATGCGCACACATGTTGATTTGATTTGATTTAGTGTCACATGTACCAAAGTGCAGTGAAAAGCATTTTTCTGTGGCCGAGGTAACGTACACAGTACGTACATAGTAGACGCAAGAATAATCAACAGAGAACATTGACAAATGGTACATCGACAAAACAGTGGTTGGTTACAGTGTGGAATGAAGGGCCAAACAAAGAAAATGTTCTGGGGCTGTGAGAAGCTGGAGAGCTACTGGGAGGCGGTGTTTAGAACGCGATCCAAGATAGTGGGGGTGGAGGTGAGGTCGGACCCTAAGGTGGGGAATTTTGGAATCTCGGGAGTGCCGGAGCTTCTAGAGTGGAAGGGGGCCGAGGGGTTTGTCTCCTGAACAGGCACCTTGTGGCCCACGTAGAAAGGACACACCCCTGTTGGGGCCTGTGTGATTGGCCCTGGTGATCCACAACCCCAACTTAGCTGCACTCAAGGCCTGCTGTGGGGCCTGCTGCAGTCCCAGCAGTGACCACCACTCCACATGGAGCAGCTGAGACCGACAGTCTGCCTGTCCTCTGATAGGCCAGCAGTTCTTAGTGGTAGAATAGGGGAGTTGGGGGAGTCAGGGGATGGGAGCTATTTTTATTTCTTCCAGATTTATCAGGCTTATCCCCTCCTCCTCATCAATTAAATTGCTGAGGTTGCTAAGCCACCAGGTCAGGACTCCAAGATCCTCAGGTGCTTGGCCACCTGAAGTCACCCCCCTCTCAACACAGATTTAAACCCATTGTCCTGAAGGATTTCCGCCACTGCTCGCCGATGTGCATTCTCGCTGTGCTGCAAGCTGCCAGCGCTGCTCAAAGTATCGAACCGTCTTGCCTCATAAAGCCCAACTTCACCCTCAAGAACATCATTACATCACAGGCCACGATGTGACCATGGCAACTGGACATTGCTAACACTGGCTGCTTGTGAACCACCACTTTCCTGATCAATCTGTTTGATAACAAAACAATAACAACTCATTGTGGTGAATGTATAAATACTGTTAATTCACCAATATACTTTATTACGTTATACTATGTTATTAACCCTGTGGGCTCCATCTATGGGCCATTGTGTGGCTTCACCCACAGGGGGCGATGTTGGAGCATGTACGGGCTCTGCCCATGGCTCCGCCCTTTAGAGGAAGTATAAGAGCAGCAGACCTGCGGGACCGCCTTCAGTATTGTACCAGTCGCAGGCAGGCAAAGTTGTAAGTTGATTAAAACCACTGTTTACTTCGACACTGTTTACTTCGACACGAGTCTTCGAGTGAATTGATGGTCGCCTCAATTTAATCAACTTAAAGAACTACTATGGGGTCAGCCCTCAAACCTGACAGACTGGAGCTCGATCCACAGGCCGTGGAGACGAAAGACATTTTTTCACATTGGCTTCGGTGTTTTAAGGCCTACCTGGCCGCATCGTCGATGCCATCCGTCACAGATGAACAGAAATTGAGTCTCCTCCACTCACAGGTGAGCCATCGCATTTCTGCCCAGTTCGACAAAGCCACCTCCTATACAGAGGCCCTCACAATACTCGAACGCATCTACGTGCGGCATGTGAACGAGGTCTACGCGCGACATATCTTCACCACTCACCGCCAGCGCCCCGGGGAGTCGCTGGATGACTATCTGCGCGACCTCAAAGCCCTCGCGTGCAACTGTAACTATCAGGCCGTTACGGCCACTCAGCACATGGAGCTCACCGTCCGAGACGTTTATGTTGCGGGGGTCAGATTGAACTATGTGAGGCAGCGCATGCTCTTAAAAGGGGCCCAGGACCTGGATGACACGGTAAAATCGGCAACCTCGCTGGAGGTCGCTTTTCAGAGTCTCACTGCGTTCCCGGCCGACCACGCGACTCCCTCGTGGGCCCCCGACCAGAGACTACCCCAGACCTGCGCTGCGCGGGCACCCGCTCATCATGGGGGGGCTACCTTGCTATTTTTGCGGCCAGTCTCAACACCCCCGGCAACACTGCCCGGCCCACAACGCAAACTGCAGCAGCTGCGGGCGAAAAGGACACTTCGCCAAGGTCTGCCTGGCCAAGCCTAAGCACTCGAACTCACAGACCCGATCCACCGACTCTCAGCCCTGCAGACCCCATAATGTGGCAGTGTGTCTGCCGACTCCAACTCCGTACAACACATGTGACTCACGGGGGCCCCCATCTTGGCCACCCTCCCCCACGCAGCCGGCCACGTGTGATCCATGGGGGCCGCCATCTTGGATGCCACCTTCCTCACTGCCCGCCACGCTCGATCAACAGGGGCCGCCATCTTGGCCACCATCTGCTACGCCACTCGTCGCGTACGACCTGCGCGGACAGTAATCGCGGGTCCGTCCCAGCACCGTTGATCACTCCGCCGATTACCCTCAACTCAGTACAGTCGCCTTGGACCAGTCGCGACCCAAGCACCTCAGGAGCTCCATGATGGCCGTCCGGGTTAACGGGTATGAGACACCTTGCCTGTTCGACTCTGGGAGCACCGAGAGTTTTATTCACCAGGATCTGGTAAGCGCCGCTCGCTCCCGATATTCCCGACGCAACAAACAATCTCCCTCGCCTCTGGGTCGCACTCAATACAAATCCAAGGGCGCACTACTGCAACCTTCGCGATACAGGGCGCCGAGTATACTAATTTTCAATTGTATGTGTTCCCAGACCTCTGCGCCCCTCTCCTTTTAGGACTCGACTTTCAGTGCAATCTCAGGAGCCTAACTCTTAGTTTTGGCGGACCCCTGCCCCCGCTCACCATATGCAGCCTCGCAACCCTAAAGGTCAACCCTCCTCTCCTCTTCGCTAACCTCACCGCGGACTGCAAGCCAGTAGCCACGCGAAGCAGGAGGTATAGTCTGCAGGACAGGATGTTTATTAGGTCCGAGGTCCAGCGTCTCTTGTGGGAAGGAGTCATAAAAGCCAGCAATAGCTCCCGGAGAGCTCAGGTGGTGGTCGACAAGACCGGGGAAAAGTTCCGGATGGTGGTTGATTACAGCCAGACCATTAACCGGTTTACGCAACTTGATGCGTACCCTCTTCCCCGGATTGCAGACATGGCGAATCAGATCGCGCACTACCGCGTGTTCTCCACGGTGGATCTGAAGTCTGCATACCACCAGCTCCCAATCCGCCCGGAGGATTGCCACTACACGGCGTTTGAGGCAGATGGTCGCCTTTTTCATTTCCTCCGGGTCACCTTTGGTGTCACGAACGGGGTTTCGGTGTTCCAACGAGTGATGGACTGAATGGTGGACCAATATGGGCTGTGGGCTACATTTCCATACTTGGACAACGTCACCATCTGCGGCCATGATCAGCAGGACCACGACGTCCACCGATTTCTCCAAACCGCCCAAAAACTTAACCTCACTTATAACAAGGAGAAATGCGTTTTCCGCACAACCAGGCTAGCCATCCTCGGCTGTGTCGTGGAAAATGGTGTCCTAGGGCCCGACCCTGACCGTATGAGCCCCCTCTTACAACTCCCCCTCCCTCACTGTCCCAAGGCCCTCAAGAGCTGCCTTGGATTTTTTTCCTATTATGCCCAGTGGATCCCCCAGTCTGCGAACAAAGCCCGCCCACTATTTAAGGCCTTCAACTGCATCAAGGCGGACATCGCCAAAGCCGCCATGCGTGCAGTGGACGAGTCTATCCCCTTCCAGGTGGAGAGCGATGCATCAGAGGTCGCTCTCACTGCCACCCTTAACCAAGCAGGCAAGCCGGTAGCGTTCTTTTCACACACCCTCACCACCTCTGAACTTCGACACTCCTCGGTCGAAAAAGAAGCCCAAGCCATCGTGGAAGCCGTGCGGCACTGGAGGCACTATCTCGCTGGTAGGAGGTTTACACTCATCACCGACCAACGATCGGTTGTCTTCATGTTTGATAATACGCAGCGGGGCAAGATCAAGAATGATAAGATCTTGAGGTGGAGGATTGAACTCTCCACCTATAATTACGATATATTATATCGTCCTGGGAAGCTCAACGAGCCCCCAGATGCCCTGACCCGCGGCATATGGACCAGCGCGCAAGATGACCGACTATGGGCTATCCACGACGACCTCTGCCACCCGGGGGTCTCCCGGCTCGCCTATTACATCAAGGCCCGCAACCTGCCCTTCTCCACCGAGGAGGTCAGAGCTGTAACCAGGGACTGCCAAATCTGTGCGGAGTGTAAACCACACTTCTATTGACCAGATAAGGCCCAACTGGTAAAGGCATCCCGGCCCTTTGAATGCCTCAGTATTGATTTCAAAGGGCCCCTCCCTTCAAATAATCACAATACCTATTTTCTCAACATTATAGATGAGTTCTCCCATTTCCCGTTTGCCATCCCATGCCCCGATAGAACCACCCCCGCTGCTATTAGAGCCCTGCACAGTGTCTTCACCATGTGGTTTCCCAATTATGTCCACAGTGACAGGGGCTCGTCATTCATGAGTGACGAGCTGCGTCAGTACCTGCTCAGTAAGGGCATCGCCTCGAGCAGGACTACCAGTTATAAACCCAGGGGAAACGGGGAGTGGAGAGGGAGAACGCGACGGTCTGGAAGACCATCCTACTGACCCTACGGTCCAGGAATCTCCCGGTTTCCCACTGGCAGGAGATCCTCCCCGATGCGCTCCACGCTATTAGGTCCCTCCCTTGCACGGCCACAAACCAGACTCCTCATGACCGCTTGTTTGTCTTCCCTAGGGGAACCACCACAGGGGCCTCGCTTCTGTCCTGGCTGATGACACCGGGTCCTATCCTCCTTCGGACCCATAAGACTGACCCCCTGGTAGAGAGGGTCCAGCTCCTGCACTCAAACCCACACTATGCAGGCGTCGAACACCCCGATGGCCGGCAGGATACCGTCTCCCTCCAAGTCCTGGCGCCCGCAGGCTCCTCCACCACTACCACTACTGTACCCCCCACACTATACCCCGCCCAACCTCCCATGTCCAGCGCCCCCACACCTATTTGGTTCCAGTGCTCCCTTCTACCCGGCACACCAGTCCGCAGGAATGAGGCTCCGGAAGAGCCGCCCCCGGAGTCCACCCCTGGGCCCACACTGCACCCACTTCCACAGCCACCCGAAACGGCTGCGACACCAGTGGTTCAGCGGTCGCACCGTACGATCCGGGCGCCGGACCGACTGAATTTGTGAACCCGACACCCCCGCCAGACTTAATTTTTTTTACAGGGGGTGAATGTGGTGAATGTATAAGTACTATTAATTCAACAGTATACTGTATTATGTTATACTATGTCATTAACCCTGTGGGCTCCATCTATGGGCCATTATGTGGCTTCACCCACAGGGTGATATGTTGGGGCATGTACGGGCTCCGCCCATGGCTCCGCCCCTTATAGGAAGTATAAGAGCAGCTTACCTGCGGGACCGCCTTCAGTATTGTACCAGTCGCAGGCAGGCAAAGTTGTAAGTTGATTAAAACCACTGGTTACTTCGACACGAGTCTTCGAGTGAATTGATGGTCGCATCACTCATATTTATCCGAAGGCAGTAAAAGGCACCCCCCACCCCACCCCTCCCCGTAACCCGGTAGCTGCAGTAGGCCGTTTTAAGTCCCCACTGATTTTTGGCGGGACAGTAATATCCCACCAGGCAGAAGCGGGTTTAGGAGTGGGGAGTAGGGAGGGTGGTGTGGAATCCTGGCCCAGGAGTGGAAAGGTGGAGCGGTTTCAAGCACATATCCCAGAGTTTAGGAACTCGGCAGCTGAAGGGGCCAAGGTTGGTGCGACAAAAAAAATCAGAGATGAAAAGGCCAGAATCAGAGGGCCGCATATATTCCAGGTAGTAGAGAGAGATAAGTGAGGGTGCAAGGCCATGGAGGGATTTAAAAATATGAGAACAGATAAAACACATGGAAGAACGCACTGCAAATATTTTAGATAATTCTCCTTACAACATCCTATTTGCGCAACCGGAGCAGACCCAACTTTCTAACTGGGTGAGGGGTCCGGAGAGGGGAGCGATCATAATGACATGAGGGACACCACCCATGTGAAGCCATGGGTGGCACCCCACACTCCTCCCCCCCCCCCCCCCCACCCACCCCCGCCGTCCTACTGACAGGGTCAGAGTGGCATCCAGGTGACCTTTCAAGACGTGATCAGCAGGGGCATTACCTCATGACTTTCACTTCCCCCGTTGCGCACACATTTCACCTCAGCGTTTAACAGGCTCTGAATCCTGGTCTCGTTACCTCTACTCGTGCTGACACAACCCGAGTGACTTTGAAAAGATGATCATCCTTTGAGAACGTGTTGAATGATTCCACTGCAAAATCTAGTGAGTTCTGGACTTCCTTGTCATGGGGATTAATGGGTTTAGATCCTAGTCCCTGGTTAATGATGGAGACTGAAATGAAAACGATGCGGATAAGGGCACAGCGACACTGCCAGTCAATCCCCATGGTTCACAAAGCATAAGGGAGTGACTCAGCAGAGAGAACAGCAGCTCTTTATTTGATTATTTGCTCACTGGATAGGTTGAGCGTGTCAGCCTACTTTGCATTAATAACAATTATATCACGCTGCTGGTTTGTACAGTGCTGGAAAAATGGGCGTATTCTGAACATGATATGGTGCTGGCTGTTTGTCAAGGTGACTAGTTAAAATGTAGGCCAGATCGAGCACCTTAGTTCCTTTTTGAATATACTCATAACTGAGTTATCAACTGTCAGTTTAAAACCACTTCTAGCTTCTGCATAACTCTTGACCTCCCCAGGGGGTCCCCCCAACTCCCGGAAGCCCAATGAGATTCTCCACAGTCACTCCCTCCCCCCCCCTCACAGGGAATCCCCTCTCCCACGGGATTCCCCTCCATCCCTCCCTATGAGATTACTCCCCCCCCCCCCCATTGGACTCTCACCCTCTTCACAAAGGGGCACTTATCCCCACCCTACAATCAGATCTCACCTTCAAGGCCTGACCCCTGACAATACCAACAAAAAGGAAGGACGGTAGAAAGAGGGAAAATCGACCGTGGATATCTAAGGAAATAAGGGAGAGTATCAAATTGAAGGAAAAAGCATATAAAGTGGCAAAGATTGGTGGGAGACTAGAGGAATGGGACAGAAAGCTACTGAAAAAGCTATAAAGAAGAGTAAGATAGAGTATGAGAGTAAACTTGCTCAGAATATAAAAACAGACAGTAAAAGTTTTTACAAATATATAAAACAAAAAAGAGTAAATATTGGTCCTTTAGAGGATGAGAAGGGAGTTTTAATAATGGGAGATGAGGAAATGGCTGAGGAACTGAACAGGTTTTTTGGGTCGGTCTTCATAGTGGAAGACACAAATAAAATGCCAGCGACTGATAGAAATGAGGCTATGACAGGTGAGGACATTGAGAGGATTGTTATCACTAAGGAGGTAGTGATGAGCAATGGGGCTAAAGATAGACAAGTCTCCTGGCCCTGATGGAATGCATCCCAGAGTGCTAAAAGAGACGGCTAGGGAACTTGCAGATGCACTAATGATGATTTACCAAAATTCACTAGACTCTGGGGTGGTCCCAGTGGATTGGAAATTAGCAAACGTGACACCACTGTTTAAAAAAGGAGGTAGGCAGAAAGCGGGTAATTATAGGCCAGTGAGCATAACTTCGGTAGTAGGGAAGATGCTGGAATCTATCATCAAGGAAGAAATAGCGAGGCATCTGGATAGAAATTGTCCCATTGGGCAGACACATGATGGGTTCATAAAGGGCACGTCATGCCTAACTAATTTAGTGGAATTTTTTGAGGACATTACCAGTGCAGTAGATAACGGGGAGCCAATGGATGTGGTATATCTGGATTTCCAGAAAGCCTTTGACAAGGTGCCACACAAAAGGTTGCTGCATAAGATACATGGCATCAATACATTAGTAGCATGGATAGAGGATTGGTTAATTAATAGAAAACAAAGAGTGGGGATTAATGGGTGTTTCTCCGGATGGCAATCAGTAGCTAGTGGTGTCCCTCAGGGATCCGTGTTGGGCCCACAATTGTTCACAATTTACATAGATGATTTGGAGTTGGGGACCAAGGGCAATGTGTCCAAGTTTGCAGAAGACACTAAGATGAGTGGTAAAGCGAAAAGTGCAGAGGATACTGGAAGTCTGCAGAGGGATTTGGATAGGTTAAGTGAATGGGCTAGGGTCTGGCAGATGGAATACAATGTTGACAAATGTGAGGTTATCCATTTTGGTAGGAATAACAGCAAACGGGATTATTATATATACGATAAAATATTAAAGCATGCTGCTGTGCTAGAGGCCTGGGTGTGCTAGTGCATGAGTCACAGAAAGTTGGTTTACAGGTGCAACAGGTGATTAAGAAGGCAAATGGAATTTTGTCCTTCATTGCTAGAGGAATGGAGTTTAAGACTAGGGAGGTTATGTTGCAATTGTATACGGTGTTAGTGCGGCCACACCTGGAGTATTGTGTTCAGTTTTGGTCTCCTTACTTGAGGAAGGACGTACTGGCACTGGAGGGTGTGCAGAGGAGATTCACTAGGTTAATCCCAGAGCTGAAGGGGTTGGATTATGAGGAGAGGTTGAGTAGACTGGGACTGTACTCGTTGGAATTTAGAAGGATGAGGGGGGATCTTATAGAAACATATAAAATTATGAAGGGAATAGATAGGATAGATGCAGACAGGTTGTTTCCACTGGCGGGTGAAAGCAGAACTATGGGGCATAGCCTCAAAATAAGGGGAAGTAGATTTAGGACTGAGTTTAGGAGGAACGTCTTCACCCAAAGGGTTGTGAATCTATGGAATTCCTTGCCCAGTGAAGCAGTAGAGGCTCCTTCTTTACATGTTTTTAAGATAATGATAGTTTTTTGAAGAATAAAGTGATTGAGGGTTATGGTGTTCGGGCCGGAAAGTGGAGCCGAGTCCACAAAAGATCAGCCATGATCTCATTGAATGGTGGAGCAGGCTCGAGGGGCCAGATGGCCTACTCCTGCTCCTAGTTCTTATGTTCTTATGTTATTATTCACCCTCCTCCCACTCCAGTATCCTTAGGCTTGATCCAATCCAAAACCCATCCACCCGCCACTCCAGCAGCCCCCACACCCCCATGAGACCCAACGTGACTCTCCTCCCAAGGCATGACCCTACCCTCCCCCAACACCCCAATGCACAAGGCCCAACCTGAACTCCCCAACCCTCAGCCCTGAGGTCTGACTTGACCCCAGAGCCCACCAAGGTTTGATCGGACACCAGCTGAGGTGTAACTCGACTCAACCCCCCGCCCCCGCGCCGCCAAAATCCACATCGCCACCAAATCCTACCCAATTACCTTATAACCCTAACCCTTCTCGCTGGCCTGACAAAGACCTTTGAACTTGGTTGGAATGTTAACTCACCTGGATTGCTGCTAATGAGCTGTGCTCAATGCTAAACCCCGGGGACGCACTGCACTGGCCAGATCCCATACAGCCTGAATCGGCAGGTCAGACGAAATAGGGTCAAAGTTTCATGTGAGGAAGTCAGAGCAGAGTGCTTACCCCTTCACATAAGATCAGGTCCAACAGACTCTGAATTGTTTGTCTGATGTAAGAAATGTTGGAAAGAAGGGTTCATTCATTCAGGAAAATGTTTAAATCGGGAAATTCTTTAAAGCAATTGACCACTTCTTTTAATAAGCTGTGATGTCACAAAATGTCTGAATTGGCAGGAGCCCAGATGTTTTTGATATTATTGGTTGTTTCTGGGCTGCTGAGCCATTCCAACAAACATATCCACAAATTTGAGAAGAGTTTTGACTGATTTGTAACAGAAGAGTTGATTGCACTCTCTGAGAGAGAGAATGTTGGCTCTGTGCATGTAGGTGCAATGTACTGGAGAGCAACGTTCCTGTGAGGAGAGCAGTGAACTCAATCTTCCTGGCCTTTGGAGAATTTGCAAGGCCACGCGCTGAGAAACGTGGCCTGGAAGCTACACCGGTGGCTCAGAGAGCAGCATCTAAAAGTTCCTGAATCCCAAACTCAGGCTGCATGGGGATGTCGGGAGCGGGGAATTTAAAATACTTTGATCATATTGGGTGCTTTTGAGACTCCCCTGAGACTCTCCCTGTCCTTTACCAAGTGCCAGTTCAAGCCCAAGCTTGTTTAGGCAACCACACGGCCTTCTGGCCGTCCCATACTCCCACTTGTGATGCTGGGCCTGCACCTACTCTAGGTATAGGCCGCACTCTGCTTGCTGGATGATGTTCCAGGCCTGAAGCAGTAATGTCACTGCCCCATTTCATCTTTGTTGTACTTGGCAACTGTGTCTTCCCCGAATGGCAACATGAAGAAAGATGGGCCCGCCACTAAGTGGAACTTACTGACAAATTACTGGTAGGGGTCCAGCCCAGGATCTGAATCAAATCTTCCTGTATAACTTTGCACATTCAAACACCCTTCATATTATTAAAAGTCTGTGTTTAAAGGAGAAATAAATACTTTTATTTATGAAATTACTTTCACAAACACAGGGTGCGGGATTCTCCGACCGCCGACGCCAAAATCGCGTCCGCCGATCGGCCGGTGAATACCGTTTCCAACCGAATCGGGGGCGGTGCCGCTTTTGCGATGCTCCGCCCCTCCAAATGAGTCCTTATCGATGGCCTCAGGGTCGTTGCCTGAGGCACACCACCCGATGCTCCGCCCCGATCGGCCGAGTTTCCGACGGCGTGGGTCTGTCATGGTCTCACCCATCGGGAACTCGGTGTGGTGGCTGCGGACGCAGTCCAGCACCGCCACAATCGGGGGAGTGCTGATCCACGGGCAGAGGGGACTTTGTCAGGGGCAGGGGGCACTATTGGGAGGTGGTCCAGGGGCCTGTGAGCTGGTCAAAGGGAGGCACTATTTCGCAGGCCGGTCTGCCACCGTTCCCACGCCAGCGTGTGGACATAGCCTCACTGTGGTAAACACCACTGGTAACACACTATGCGTATTACGGTACTGCCACTGTATTACAGGTACCACAGTAAATCCCAGCCCGCTGGCTCCTCCCAACAGGCGCAGTATAAATGTGCCTGCTGTCCTACGCTGCTCCCATTCTGGTTCCAGCTGCAGGAGGCTCGACATCTAGTGCAATAAAGCCTCAATAGTTTCACCATTTCGTTTCGTGGTCATTGATAGTACATTAGTTTATTGCACTAGATTTTTAGAGATGAACGTCTTAATCAAGCCTGATCGCCTGGAGCTGAACCCTCATGCAGCCGACGCCACAGCCACCTTCGAGCACTGGTTAGCCTGCTTTGAAGGATACCTTGGAGCAGCCACTGAAGCACTTTCAGACCTGCAGAAGCTCCAGTTCCCAATCACGGGTGAGCCCACAAGTTTTCCCCCTCATCCGGGACGTGCCCACCTACACGGAAGCAATGGCACTACTAAAAAGGACAGTACATCAAGACTGTGAATCAGATGTTCGCCAGGCACCTCCTGGCCACGAGATGGCAACTCCCGGGGGAGTCTCAGGACGATTTCTTGCGGGCTCTGCGGATACTGGGTAGGAACTGTAACTGCCAGGCAGGATCTGCTGATCAGAGACGCCTAAATCATGGGCATTAAGTCTAATTACGTTCGCCAGCGGTTATTGGAAGGGGGTACACTCGAGCTTACAGAGACTGTGCAGCTCGCGAACTGCCTAGAACTGGCCTCCCACAATCTAGAGTCCTACACCGCCGACCGAGGGCCGGCACTTTCGTGGGTGTTCTGGGCCCCACCACCTTCCGACCCGGGTACGCCGCAAGCCTGCACCGCGCGGCAGCCAGCTAACTCCAGAGGCCGCATATTCTATTTTTGTGGCCAGAACAAACAATCCGGGCAACGTTGCCCAGCGCGGAGCGTGACCTGCGACGGGTGTGGCAAGAAGGGCCACTTTGTCTCCGTTTGCCAGGCCCGGTCGGTTGCCGCTGTTTCCAGGCCCAGCATCGCTACACCCCCCACGTGCGATCCAGGGGCGCCACCATCTTCACCGCCGCCCACCACGTGCAGCCCATGGGCGCCGTCATCTTGGATGTCATCTGCCATGTGCGCCCGAGGGCGCCGCCACCTTCAGCGCCATCTTAGACCGTGCCTCAGGATCCCTGCTCGCCTGGCCATTCGCGGGCCACCGATAACTCCACCGCCGATCAGACCAACAACTCCGCCACCGCCGATCAGCCCAACAACTCCGCCGCCGATCAGCCCAACAACTCCGCCGCCGATCAGCCCAGCAACTCCGCCACCGATCAGCCCAACAACTCCGCCGCCGATCAGACCAACAACTCCGCCGCCGATCAGACCAACAACTCCGCCGCCGATCAGCCCAACAACTCCGCCACCGATCAGCCCAACAACTCCGCCGCCGATCAGCCCAACAACTCCGCCGCCGATCAGCCCAACAACTCCGCCGCCGATCAGCCCAGCAACTCCGCCACCGATCAGCCCAACAACTCCGCCGCCGATCAGACCAACAACTCCGCCGCCGATCAGACCAACAACAACGCCGCCGATCAGCCAACAACTCCGATCAGCCCAACAACACAACCAACAACTCCGCCGCCGATCAGACCAACAACAACGCCGCCGATCAGCCCAACAACTCCGCCACCGATCAGCCCAACAACTCCGCCGCCGATCAGCCCAACAACTCCCAACACCTTCCGCAGCTCACCTCCATCCCCCTTGACCAGTCTCGGCCCTGCAACTGCGCGACCACTACAACGACTGTAAGAATCAACAGGCACGAGACAACCTGCCTCTTTGACTCCGGGAGCACGGAGAGATTCATCCACCCAGCTACGGTAAGGGACTGCCTCCTGGTCCTCATGTCACCCAGAAAATCTTCCTGGCCTCCGGATCCCATTCCGTACAAATCCGGGGGTACTGCATCGCGACCCTCTCCTTACAGGGCGTAGAGCACAGCAACTTCAGGCTCTACGTCCTCCCCCACCTCTACGCCACCCTCTTACTCGGCCTCGATTTTCAGTGCCACCTCCAGAGCCTTACCCTGAAGTTCGGTGGACCCCTGCCCCCCCTCACCGTCTGTGGCCTCACAACCCTTAAGGTTGATCCCCCCCCATACTTTTCGCAAACCTCCCCCCGGACTGTAAGCCCATCGCCACGAGGAGCAGATGGTACAGTGCCCAGGACAGGACCTTTGTCAGGTCGGAAGTCCAATGGCTTCTGCGGGAGGGATCATTGAGGCCAGCAACAGCCCCTGGAGAGCCCAAGTGGTGGTAGTTAAGACTGGGGAGAAGCACCAGATGGTCATCGATTACAGTCAGACCATCAACCGGTACACGCAGCTCGATGCGTACCCCCTCCCCCACATATCTGACATGGTCAATCAGGTTGCGCAGTATCGAGTCTTCTCCACAGTTGACTTGAAGTCCGCCTACCACCAGCTCCCCATCCACCCGGAGGACCGTCAATACACTGCATTCGAAGCAGATGGCCGCCTCTATCACTTCCTTAGAGTCCCCTTTGTCGTCACCAATGGAGTCTCGGTCTTCCAGCAAGAGATGGACCGAATGGTTGACCAGTACAGGCTGCGGGCCACGTTCCCGTACCTAGATAATGTCACCATCTGTGGCCATGACCAGCAGGACCACGACGCAAAGCTCTAGAAATTCCTCCATACCGCCAAACCCCTTAATCTCACCTACAGTAAGGAGAAATGCGTTTTCCGCACCAACCGCTTCGCCATTCTTGGCTACGTTGTGGGAAAATGGAGTCCTAGGGCCCGACCCCGATCGCATGTGCCCCCTACTGGAACTCCCACTCCCCCACTGCCCAAAGCCCTGAAACGATGCCTGGGGTTTTTCTCATATTATGCCCAGTGGGTCCCTAATTATGCGGACAAGACCCGCCCACTCATTCAGTCTACAGTATCCCCCCTGGCGGCTGAGGCCCGCCGGGCCTTCAACCACATCAAGGTGGACATCGCCAAAGCCACAATGCATGCGGTTGACGAGACCCTCCCCTTTCAGATCGAGAGCGATGCATCGGACATGGCTCTGGCCGCCATGCTCAACTTGGCGGGCAGACCCGTGGCTTTCTTCTCCCGCACCCTCCATGCCTCCGAAATTTGGCACTCCTCTGTCGAAAAGGAGGCCCAAGCCAGTGTAGAAGCTGTGCGACATTGGCAGCATTACCTGGCCGGCAGGAAATTCACTCTCCTCACTGACCAACGGTCGGTTGCCTTCATGTTTAGCAATACACAGCGGGGCAAGATCAAGAATGACAAGATCTTGAGGTGGAAGATTGAGCTCTCCATCTATAATTATGAGATCTTGTATCGCCTTGGGAAGCTCAATGAGCCCCCAGATGCCCTCTCCCGCGGTACATGTGCCAGCGCACAAGTGGACCAACTCCGGGCTCTCCACAATGACCTCAGCCACCCGGTTCTTCCATTTTATCAAGGCCCACAGCCTGCCCTACTCCATCGAGGAGGTCAAGACCGTGACCAGAGACTGCGAAGTCTGCGTGGAGTGCAATCCGCACTTCTATCAGTCAGCCAGAGCGCACCTGGTAAAGGCCTCCCGTCCCTTTGAGCGCCTCAGCATGGACTTCAAAGGGATCCTCCCCTCCACCGACCGTAACGTGTACTTCCTCAATGTAATTGATGAGTACTCCCGTTTCCCATTCGCCATCCCATGCCCCGACATGACTTCTGCCACGGTCATCAAGGCTCTGCACAGCATCTTCACCCTGTTCGGTTTCCCCACCTACATCCACAGCGATAGGGGATCCTCCTTCATGAGTGATGAGCTGCGTCAGTTCCTGCTTAGCAAAGGCATCATCCCCTTCCCCTCCGATTGCGTCCCCGCCCCTGCTCCGTCCACCCTCCCACCAGTGACCCTCACCACAGCCCCTACCCCAGCAGCATCCGTCCCCTCACCGGATCCACTACTGGGTGAAGGAGGGGACAACACGCTCCCAGGGTCGCAGATGCCCACATTGGCGCCCACACCACCACCAGGACTGAGGCGATCGCGGTGGAGGGTCAAAGCCCCCGACAGACTCAATCTGTAACGTTGTCTTTCACCCCCGCCGGACTTTGTTTTAAACAGGGGGTGAATGTGGTAAACACCACTGGTAACACACTATGCGTATTACGGTACTGCCAGTGTACTACAGTTAATAGAGCAAATCCCAGCCTGCTGGCTCCTCCCAGCAGGTGGCGTATAAAAGTGTCTGCCCTCCTGCGCTGCTCCCATTCTGGTTCCAGCTGCAGGAGGCTCAGCATCGTGTGCAATAAAGCCTCGATTGTTTCACCATTCTCGTCTTGTGGTCATTGATGGTTCATCACTCATAATGGGACAATCCAGCCCAGGATGTACAGCCAATTAAGTCTTGAAATGTACAGTAACTGTTTTATTAACATAGTCGCCAGCAAATGAAACATTAATGGATTGAATGAGCTGGCCATTTATCCAGGTGTTGTTTGAGGGATAAATATTGGCCAGGTCGCTGGGGCGAACTCGTCCAAATAATATTGTGAAATATGCGTGAGAGAGGAGACGTAAACATCCAGATTTGACCGATAAACAACACATCTAATGATGCAACTCTCCCTCGGTCTTGCACTGGAATCCTGTGTCTTGTACTTGTTCAACATATTGTGATTATTAAAGGGTTCACATTTCTACTTGGTCAGGATGGGCATTTTGAAGCAAAGCAAAGTGTTTGATTTTTAGCCTAATCCACTCCGGGAGCACAGACAGCTAAAAACGACTGGGTTCCTACTTACTGTTTAGCTCAGTTGGCTAGACGGCTACAGTGTGATACAGAATTATGCCATTTGAGCATGGGTTCAATCCCTGTGCCAGCTGTGATACATCACAGAGATCTGCTTCATTGCCTTGCCCCATGCCTGCAGAGAGGTGCCCCCCCCCCAACAAGCACATGGCTATTCAACGCTACTCGCTTTGAATAACATAGAACATACAGTGCCGAAGGAAGCTGCACCAACCCACTTAAGCCCTCATTTCCACCCTATCCCCATAATCCAATAACCCCTCCTAACCTTTTCTGGTCACTAAGGGCAATTTAGCAGTGCCAATCCACCTAACCTGCATGTCTTTGGACTGTGGGAGGAAACTGGAGCACCCGGAGGAAACCCACACAGGTACGGGGAGAACGTGCAGACTCAGCACAGACAGTGACAGAAACCGGGAACCGAACCTGGGACCCTGGTGCTGTGAAGCCACAGTGCTGTCCACTTGTGCTACCGTGCTGAACTTCAGTGGATAAGGCACCTGAACGGGCAATGCGTAGCCAAGGCCGCACATTGCTCCACTTTTTTACAATGGGGAGCTCCGCTTATCGGAACTCCCCGTTGTAGTGAGAGATCGAATGGCGTCCCGATCTCCGAGGCCCACAAGAATCCCTGACCAACCCCCCCAGCCAAAATGCAATGTGGGAGAGTCAGCCGGCCCCCCCACACTCCCCAACACCCACACCAAGCAACCCCGGCCCAATTTCACACATGCAGAACATGTCAGCCTGGCACTTTGACAGTGCGAAAGCCCTTGCTAACGTTCAGCCACCCTCCAAGTGTGGAGGCTTTGTAGCACAGTGGATGGATCCTGGAATGAAGAACTTGTCGTATGAGGAATGTTTGAGGACCCTGGGTCTGTACTCGCTGGAGTTTAGAAGGATCAGAGGGGATCTTATTGAAACTTACAAGATACTGCGAGGCCTGGATAGAGTGGACGTGGAGAGGAGGTTTCCACTTGTAGGAAAAACTAAAACCAGAGGACACCATCTCAGATTAAAGGGACGATCCTTTAAAACAGAGATGAGGAGGAATTTCTTCAGCCAGAGGGTGGTGAATCTGTGGAACTCTTTGCCGCAGAAGGCTGTGCAGGCCAAATTATTGAATGAAATGAAAATGAAATGAAAATCGCTTATTGCCACAAGTAGGCTTCAATGAACTTACTGTGAAAAGCCCCTAGTCGCCACATTCCGGCGCCTGTTGAGGGAGGCTGGTACGGGAATTGAACCCGCACTGCTTGGTCTGCTTTCAAAGCCAGCTGTTTAGCCCTGTGCTATCCCAAGTACATCCCAACCTGTCTGGGCCTCATTCTTCCTGGCCCACCAAGGCCAATAAAATGAAGAGTGAGAGAAACTGAGAGGTGGAGGTAGTAAATGGAAAGAGAGCAAGATGGAAAGGGAGACAATAAAAGAGAGCGCGAGGTGAAGGGGTACGTTAGTGATATCTGTCAGGTGAGAATACCTTTAAGAAATTAGTGTTTAAGAAATGTACCTTTAAGAAATGGGTGTTTATATATGGGTATGAATATAAATATCTGTAGTGAGAGTACCTTTAGGAAATGGATGTTTATTACTGCAGTGACGTCAGAGAGTGGGTGGAGCTGGGCTGTCTGTCAGCTTTTTACTTTTGTTTTTGGCTGTTTGCTGCGGTGTGTGTTTTAGTTTCGTTTTCACAGCTGGATAGCTGCAGTCACAGCCAGAAGGTGTATGAGTCTTTCTCTCTCTGTAATCTAAAGACTAATCTAAAGGTTCGGCACAACATCATGGGCCGAAGGGCCTGTTCTGTGCTGTATTTTTCTATGTTCTATGACTGTAAATCGAAGCTTTGGTGATTTAAAACTAATAACTGCTCTCAATAGTGACTTTAACCTGATGTGCTTCTGTTTAAAGGTTTTTTAAAGTCTTATGGATGTTAAAAGGACAGCTTAAGGATTACTTAGTGTTGCATTCTTTGGGGGTTGTATTTGAATTGATGGTTGCTAAGATGTTCACTTTATGTTTTAAAAAGGTTAACTTGAGTTCATAGAATAAACATTGTTTTGCTTTAAAAAATACATTTCCATTTCTGCTGTACCACACCTGTAGAGTGGGCTGTGTGCTCTCCATACCACAATCTATTAAAAGATGTGGGTCAGGTGAATTCCGTGATACACTTTGGGGTTCTCTAAACCCTGACCCATAACATATCTAAATTGAAGTATACAGGCTAGTAGAAGATAGGGTTAATGAACAAGGTGAATTGCGGAGATTTAATCATAGTTAATAGGGATGGGCAATAAGTGCCAGCAACCTTGCCAGCAACACCCACATTCCAGAAGTGAAGAAAGAAAAGTTGGTCATGTCACAATGATTCATTACTAACTGCTTGCTGATTATAAATTTACAGTTGAGATTAGTGTCTGGCAATGATATAAATTGGGAAGGTTCATTTAGAATGAGTATTTGGATAGCTGACATGTTAACAGTATTAGATAGTAAATCTACTGAGTAGATTAAAGTCTACGTCCATTGTTTGCAGGAGTTATTCGACCTCGCCTTATACACTGACATGACTGAACTGGTTGCCTCACTTGTTTAAGATTCTGAAACTGGATGAATCCAGTATTCCCTTGGATGGGCACCAACCAGGGAAATACTCGGTAGGGCTTTACGGGAAGTGTAAATATACTGGGCTGGATTCTCCGATTCTCAGGCTATGTCCTGACGCCGGCGTGGGAAAGGTGGTCTTTTACGACCAAAAATTTGGTGCAAAAGGGCCATGGATCCTCCGTTTGGCTGGGGGACTAGCAGGAAGGCAGCATAGAGCACCCAGCTCCAACTGCCGATACGGCCCGGAGAATTGCTGGGTCTGTGGCTGCGCATGCGCATGGCGGCGGCCTGCAGAGGCCGTGCGGTGCAACATGGCACCGGACGACCGTCGACCCTGCCTGCAAAATAGTAAAATAGTGCCCCCCCCCCCCCTTTGGCCAGCTGACGAGCCCCGGACCACTCCCCAACAGTGCCCCCAGCCCCTGCCAAAGTCTCCCCTGCCCGCGGATCAGCTCTCCCCCCGGCTGTGACGGCACTGGACCGAGTCCGCAGCCGCAACACTGAGAGACCCACGCCATCGGGAACTCAGCAGATCGCGGGCGGAGCATTGGGGGGAGGGCCTCAGGCAACGTCCTGAGGCTGTCGATACGGCGTGCAGCGTACTCCGAGAGAATGCCGCTTTGGTGGGGGCAGAGCATCAAGAAAGGGGCACCGCCCCCGATTTAGTCAGAAACGAGTATTCTCCGGCCAATCGCCGAACACGTTTTCGGCGTCGGCGATCGGAGAATCCCAGCCACTGTTTATAAATGTAACTTTGTTCTTATTTTCACTCGGTTTGGACTCCCGCATCCTTATTAAATACACATTGATCTCCACTTTATTATTTGACGTAAATTATTTTGCACTAAATAATCTTTCAATTCTTCAATCTTAATTGGCCGTTTAGTTCAATCCAGTTTTTTGATTACAGGAGGATATAGATGGGCTGGGCTGATCAGTGTTAAATGGAATTCAATCCGGATACGTGTGAGGTGATGTGCCTGGGTAATACAAACGAGGCAAGGGAATACATGATACACAGCAGGAACCTGGGAAGCACTGAGGCTCAGAGGGACCTTGGTGTGCATGTGCATCGGTCCCTGAAGCTAGCTGGACAGGTGGATACAGTGATTAAGAAGGCATATTGTATACGTGCCTTTATTAGCCGAGCCATAGCCATGTTTAACAGCAAGGAAGTTATGCTGGAACTGCAGGAAATATTAGTTAGGCCACAACGCAAGTATTGTGTGCGGTTCTGGAATCCACACTATCGGAGGGATTATTAACACTGGAAAGGGCGCAGAGGAGATTTATTTTGGTTTTTTTTTATTTGTCAAAAGTACCGAAGTGTGGTGAAAAGTATTTTTCTGCAGCCAAGGAAATGTACACAATAGACAAGAAACAAATAGTAGATAGTAGACAGTATGCGAAAAAGTACACAGTACATCGGCTAATAAGTAATCAGTTCATTACGGAACAAGGGCAAAATAACAAACCAAAAACATAAGCAACAGCAGCATAGGGCGTCGTGATGGTGTTCTTACAGGGAACACATCAGTCCAAGGGAGAGTCGGTGAGGAGTCTGGTAACTGTGGGGAAGAAGCTGTTCCCAAGTCTGGATGTGCGGGTCTTCAGACTTCTGTATCTTCTGCCTGCTGGAAGGATCTGGAAAAAGGCAATGCCTGGGTGGGAGGGATCTCTGATAATGCTGTCTGCCTTCCTGAGGCAGCAGGAGGTGGAGACAGAATCAATGTTGGGGTGGAAAGCTTGTCTGATGCTCTGGGCTGAGTTCACCGCACTCTGCAGTTTCTTGCGATCTTGGACCGAGCAGTTGCCAAACCAGGCTGTGATGTAGCCAGATAGGATGCTCTCTGTGGCACATCTATAGACCTTCGTGAGAGGTGATGCAGATATGCTGAATTTCTTTAGCATCCGCAGGAAGTAGAGATGTTGTTGGGCTTTCTTGACGGTTGCATCAATGTGAGTGGACCAGCACAGACTTGGTGATGGTGACTCCCAGTAACTTAAAGCTATCGACCCTCTCCACTTTGGAGCCATTGATGCAGACAGGGGGCGTGTGCCATACTGCACTTCCTGAAGTTGATGATCAGCTTCTTGGTTTTGCTGACATTCAGAGAGAGGTTGTTTTCGGTACACCATGCAACCAAGTGATCTATCTCCCTTATGTAGTCTGACTCGTAGTCTGACGATCCACCACAGTGGAACATTTAGGTGGTTGTTTTTGTCCGGCACTAGGGCAGCACAGTGGTGCAGTGGTTAGCATTGCTGCCTCACGAGGCCGAGGTCCCAGTTACGATCCTGGCCCCAGATCACTGTCCGTGTGGAGTTTGCACATTCTCTCCGTGTCTCACTCCCACAATCCAAAGTTGTGCAGGGGAGTTGGATTGGCCATGCTAAAATTGCCCTTTAATTGGTAATAAAATAATTGGGCACTTTAAATTTAAGAAAAACAAAAAATCAGTTTTTGTCCGGCGCAGACACGATAGGCCGAAGGGCCTTCTCTGTGCCGTAGACCCCTATGACTCCAGGGCATCCATTATCTTTCTAGTGAGGCCTACTTTATCTGTTTTAAGAAGTATCTGCTACTCCTCGTATAACTGTTTCCTCCTTGCCAACCTTTTCCTGATGCCACTATTTCTGAAAGGTGAGTTCCTATTGCTATTATCTTTTATACCAAACCTTTTAATTGTTCTCGCAAACCTTTTCAATTTAGATTAAATAATTCTTGGCCTTTTGGCAAAGATCAAACATAGGATCAAGCCTTGAGATCAGGTGCAGTGCCTATTTTTGTCAGCTTGGATCATGGGGGCGATTCTCTGAGCCCCAAGCTGGGCCGGAGAATCTCCACAACTGCACCACGACGCCCCGACGCCGGCACACAATTCTCCAAGGTGCGGACAATCAGCGCCATTTGCACCTGCATGGCGCCAGCTGCGTGCCACTGGAATCGGCGGGGCCGCCGGTTCTCCGGCCTGGATGGGCTGAGCGGCCGCGCGGATACGACAGAGTCCCGCCGGCGCCGTTCACCCCTGGACGCTGCCGGTGGGAACTCTGCGCAAACGGTGAGGGGGCGGCCTGTGGGGGGGGTGGGGGGGGGGGGGGGCTCCGATGGGGTCTGGCCCGCGATCGGGGCCCACCGATCGGCGGGCCGGCCTCTCCCCTCCCTGGGCCTATTTTCCTGTGCGGCCAGCCCCTGAACACCGATGCCATGTTGAGTCGCGGAAGCAGTCCCCCGTGTATAGGCAGGTTGGCGCAGCCCAACTGCGTATGCGCGGGTTGGCACTGCACCCATTTGGCACCGGGAAGGGAGGCTGGAGCGGCCTGTGGGAGACAGAATCGGTTGTACCCGGGCCCGGTTCGCGCCGTTGTGAAACGCGACAGCATTCACGACGGCGCGATCACTTGGGCTCCATTTTGGAGTCTTGCCCCCAAAGTATGCCGTTTTTGGAGAGACCATTAATTAGATTTAATTGGATTTGGTTTTTGGAGCAAGCAATGAGATGGATTAAAGGCTTGCTCTGTCCACTCAGGCTTTGTAACTCTGAGAAAGCAATTTTTAAAATAAATTGGTTAGTGGTGAGAAATGCCCAGCACCCGCCTCCCACAGACCCGCTTCAGATCCTTCCACCATGCCTGGAGTCTCACCCCATCTGCTCGTTGCCCTCAAGGTGACTGTGGTGTGGAAGAGACCATTGTCCACTTCCCTGTGGAATGTGCCTTTTCAAAAAAGGTCTGGAGAGAGATGAGGTGGTTTTTGTTAAGGTTCATCCTGAGCAGCTCTGTGACTCAGTATTCTGTGCTCTACGAGCTGTTTCCAGGGACGCACGCCAAGACAAACATCAGCTGTTGCTGAAGGAACATCAATCCGGTGAAAGCCGCTCTTTGGTTTGCCCGAAATTTGTTGAAATTCCACTCCAAAGAGTTATCCCCAATCAAGTATTGCAGACTGGCACATTCCCAAGGTCAGGACTACATGCTGATGGAAGCGCTAAAGGGCGGGGAAGCCGCTGCAGAGGCGCAGTGGGGGAAGGTCGCTGACTAAGAGCTTTCAGTCATAGTGCACTGAGGGCAGGGAGATTGTATAGATTGTATACAGCCTCTTGGGCTGTATGACTCACATGGAATGTATTCATTGAATATTATTTCTATCACAATTAGATTGAAACACCTCAAGTGCAACTTTATCTATGTAGAAAACCTGAATATTATTGCACTGTGTTGGCTATTTTGAAATTGAAGCATATATTTGTACAAAACAAATCAGTTTTTCCACCAACAATTTAGTCTGTATTTGGGCAGCACATTGGTGTAGTGGTTAGCACTGGGAGTACGGCGCTGAGGACCCGGGTTCGAATTCCGGCTTTGGGTCACAGTCCGTGCGGAGTTTGCACATTCTCCCCATGTCTGTGTGGGTTTCACCCCCCACAACCCAAAGATGTGCAGGTTAGGTGGATTGGCCACACTAAATTGCCTCTTAATTGGAAAAATAAATAAGTACTTGGGTACTCTAAATTCAAAAAAAATTTTAGTTTGTATTTTGCCGTCTGCACTTTAAAAAACTTTTTCCAATTAAGGGACAATTTAGCATGGCCAATTGACCTACCTTACACATCTTTGGGTTGTGGGGATGAGACCCACGCAGACACAGGGAGAATGTGAAAACTCCACAGGGACAGTGATCCAGGGCCAGAATCAAAACTGGGCCTTCGGTGCCGTAAGGCAGCAGTGCTAACCACTGTGCCACCGTGTCACCCTGCCGTCTGCATTTTTATCTGTATCGATAAATGTATATATTAGATCATAGAATTTACAGTGCAGAAGGCGGCCATTTGGCCCATCGAGTCTGCACCGGCTCTTGGAAAGAGCACCCTACCCAAGGTCAACACCTCCACCCTATCCCCATAACCCAGTAACCCCACCCAACACTTTTGGACACTATGGGCAATTCATCATGGCCAATCCACCTTAGCTGCACATCTTTAGACTGTGGGAGGAAACCGGAGCACCCGGAGGAAACCCACGCACACACGGGGAGGATATGCAGACTCTGCACAGACAGTGTCCCAATCTGGAATCGAAACTGGGACCCTGGAGCTGTGAAGCAATTGTGCTATCCACAATGCTACCGTGCTGCCCAAAATAATATTATAAGCGCCCTTCCTGTTGATTCCCTTATTTCCCCTTTCTTTATTTTTTGCTGTTATCATTTTGATCCATGAATGCTTAATGGACATGTATCTCAGAGTTAAGCAGCAGAGGGAATGAGGAATTCAAAAAGTTGCATCATAGTATACGGTGCTGGTTTTTCAAACGGGAGAACTCAGACTTTTCAGCACTCGAGAAATGGGGTGGGACTCGGTTTGATTGATTGGCTGTTGGCCAATGCATTGGCCAAAAGGCTGTAATCTGCCCAGTAACAGGTGGTGATTAGATCCTGCCTGAGTGAGATGATTTCCAGAGACCCCTAAAGAAAGCAGAGTTTGGACCCGGAAACAGAGGGACAAGCACCTGGTCTCTCACCCTCATTTCATTCTCCAGAAATGCTGTGAATTGCTGTATTTCTGAAACTGAAGAGAGCTGAATGAATCTACCATGAAACCATTACAGGCTGAAAACAGAGATCTGGGCCGGCATTCTCCCCTACCCGGCGGGGCGGGGGGCCCCGACGTACCGGAGTGGCGAGAACCACTCCGGCGTCGGGCCTCCCCAAAGGTGCGGAATTCTCCGCACCTTTAGGGGCTAGGCCCGCGCCGGAGTGCCTCCCGCGAACGGCTGGCCGAAAGGCCTTCGCCGGTCAGCGTGAGTCCGCGCATGCCCCGGAGCGTCAGCGGTCGCTAATGTCACCCAGGCGCATGCGTGGTGGAGGGGGTCTTTTCCGCCTCTGCCATGGTGGAGGCCATGGCGGCGGCGGAAGAAAAAGAGTGCCCCCACGGCACAGGCCCGCCCGCCGATCGGTGGGCCCTGATCGCGGGCCAGGCCACCATGGGGGCACCCCCCGGGGTCAGATCGCCTCGTGCCCCCCACCAGGACCCCAGGGCCCGCTCGTGCCACCTGCTCCCACCGGCACCAGAGGTGGCAGGAGAGGCCTGACAGCGGCGGGACTTCGGCCCATCGCGGGCCGGAGAATCGCCGCGGGGGGCCCGCCGACCGGCGTGATTCCCGCCCCCGCCGATTCCCGGGTGGCAGAGAATTCCGGCCACGGCGGGGGCGGGATTTACGCCGGCCCTGGGTGATTCCCCGACCCTGTGGGGGGTCAGAGAATTCCGCCCCTGGATCTGAAAGATTACTTTGAAGGAAAGTCTGCTTAAAGACAGCCACCTGAAACAAAGACTCTTTTTCCTTTTACTTATTATTTTCACCCCTCTCCTCCCCGCTGTGTTTGTGTGTCTTGTCTATGTGTATAGAGGGTGTGGCAAGTTAATTTGGGGGATTAGGGATTAGATAATAGTTAACCAGTTGTATCTGCTGCATATTTCATTATAGTTCTTGTTATAAATAAAAACTAACTTACAAACCCGGTGACTGTAATTATTGGGCAGCCAGGGCCAAAGACTTCAGATATTTTTCTGAGAATTATCGGTTAATTCAATTGTGTTGAGACTCGGGGTCAAGTGGGGCTGGAATTGACTGCGTCCTAGCCCAGAGTGTCATAACACTATATAGGATGTGAATGCACTAGGTGGGGTGCAGAGAAAGATATTGCAGGACTGGAGTTATTTTTAACAATGTTGAAAGATTGGCTAAACTGGGATTCATTTCTCTTGAACGGAGGAGGTTGAGGGAAAATATGAAATTAGATAGAATGGTAAAGAAATACTTATTCCCGTTAGCAGGGAGGTCAATAAGCAAAGGGTATAAATTTAATGTAACTAGCAAGAAGGATTAGAAGAATATTGAGGAGGATTTCTTTTACCCAGAAAGTGGCGAAGTGAAGGGCAGCACGGTGGCGCAGTGGTTAGCACTGCTGTCTCACGGCACTGAGGTCCCAGATTCGATCCCGGCTCTGGGTCACTGCCCGTGTGGATCTTGCACATTCTCCCCATGTTTACGTGGGTTTCACCCCCACAAACCCAAAAGCTGTGCAGCGTAGGTGGATTGGCTACGCTAAATTACCCCTTAGTTTAAAAAAGAAATGAATTGAGTACTCTAAATTTATTTAAAAAAGAGAAAGTGGCGAAGTCTAGAACTTACTGCCTGGAAGTGTGCCAGATGTTGGGCTACGTTTGGTCGGGCCTGTGGGAGTCTTGCGTACCAATCGGTGAACTGACAGGAAACCCCCGTCAGTTCCATAGGGGAGACCCAACAGTCTTAAATGTTATGGGCCCTTCCCAGGATACGGAACACTGGTGGTGGACATTTCACCTACCAATAGCTACCTGCCAATCAGGGGCCGCAGTCTGTCTTTGCCGTCAGTGCCATGGGGGGTGGTGGCAGCTGCTGGCAGTGTACTCACCACAGGTCCAGGATAGGTGAGGGTGGGATATGTTTAAGCTCCGGTGGTATCTCTGTAATAAGATCTAGAAAGCAAGACTTGACTTCTTTAACTCCAATTTTATTGTGTTCTATAATCACTTCCCCTCAAACCTAACGGTGCCTCCTAACAATTGTAACTTAAGCACTGGGGAACATTAACTCTTTCCTAACAAGATAGGGGTCGTGGAGTGGAGGTCATATGGGATGGGGATAACGGAGGTTGTAGACAAAGGCAAAGGCGGCTTCAAGCAGCCTGTTCTCCTTCCCAATGTCAGGTCACTCAATCGCGGGACCTCTCCCACAATTAATTAGGCCTGGCCACCATAATGTTTGCCCCGATGAGTTGCTATAAATCCAGCCATTATATTCAAGAAAGCCAATTGATAAAGGATTGAATTGAAGCCAATCTTCATACACTTCTGTATTTATTTGCAGAGCTAAACTTTACTAGCATACACCTCTTAACTTAACAAATGATGCTTCAGCCTGTGGAGAATCAAGTGATTCACCAATTAATGCCCAACACCAGCATGCAACTAAACACAAATAATACACAAATAAGGCAAGAGATAAAAGCATTCATCACATTTTTAAAATACTTGAATATACACCTGAAGTTGGTAATCAGAAGGGTTGGAAACTGCGATTAGTCAGGATAGCTCTTTTTCAGCTGACCCAGCCATAATGTGCTGAATGTTGTAAATTTTCTATGGGTTATATTGATTTTCTAAGCTGCTTGTTGTAATGAACACCATTACCCCTTTCATTTTACATACAACACTGCACTCTGCTGGTAGTAATCAATCCTTTCTTCACCCAAAGGGTTGTGAATCTATGGAATTCCTTGCCCAGTGAAGCAGTTGAGGCTCCTTCATTACATGTTTTTAAGGTAAAGATAGATAGTTTTTTGAAGAATAAAGGGATTAAGGGTTATGGTGTTCGGGCCGGAAAGTGGAGCTGAGTCCACAAAAGATCAGCCATGATCTAATTGAATGGCGGAGCAGGCTCGAGGGGCCAGATGGCCTACTCCTGCTCCTAGTTCTTATGTTCTTATGTTCTTATGTTCTTTCCTCCTGTATCATAAAATCATAGAATGCCGACATTGCAGGAGGAGACCATTCAGCCCATCGGCTCTGCACCGACCCTCTGAAAGAGCATCCTACCTAGACCAACTCCCCCAGCCTATCGCCGTAACTCTGTGTCCCACCTAACCTAAACATTCCTGGACACAAAGGGATGATTTATATCAGAGCCAATCCACCTACTCTGCACAAAAACAGAAAACATTGGACAATCTCAGCAGGTCTGACAAAGAGTCACCCAGACTCGAAACGTTAGCTCCCTTATCTCCACAGATGCTGTCAGACCTGCTGAGATCGTCCGGTATTTTCTGTTTTGTTTCAGATTCCAGCACCCACAGTAATTTGCTTTTACCTGCACATTTTTGGACTGCGGGAGGAAATTGGAGCACCCGGAGAAAACCCACGCAGAGACAGGGAGAACATGTAAACTTCACACAGTCACCCAAGGCCAGAATTGAACCTGGGTCCCCAGTGCTGTGAGGTAGCAGTGCTAACCACTGTGCCACCCCAAGACAGCCTTGTTTAAATTAATATATCAAGAGAGCAACCAACATAATTTAAAACTGCACAGGCCCTTCATTTGTAGCAAGAACTCCTGCAAGGAGATGGCTTTAAAAGGTTAATGCCTGTTTGGAGTCTCTCAAAACCTTGAAAGGTTCAAATCCTGACCAAATTTTATTTATTTATTTTTTTTAAATTTTAGATTACCCAATTATTTTTTCCAATTAAGGGGCAATTTAGCATGGCCAATACACCTACCCTGCACATTTTTGGGTTGTGGGTGCGAAACCCACGCAGACACGGGGAGAATGTGCAAACTCCACACGGACAGTGACCCAGAGCCGGGATCGAACCTGGGACCTCAGCGCCGTGAGGCGGTTGTGCTAACCACTAGGCCACCGTGCTACCCGTAAATCCTGACCAAATTAATGAGACAATTGGGTTAAAAAGTTCAAGGACCCAGACAATTCTATGCCTAAGGCAAATCATACCCAAAATTGGTTTCATGTGTTTTATGTTAACCAAATTCAGATACCTTTACCCACCTCCACGTTGGACATACACAAGATACTGAGGTAATCCTGCCTGTTAACAAAGAAGAATTTAGGAAATTCTTCCAATTGTTACAATGTATCAATGTATCATCAATGGCTGTCCCTTGATTCCACTCAGGGTTGCGAGTTTCTGTTTGGGTCTCCATGTGACAGGACAGGCCAATTCGTGGCCCGCTGATCTTTGGGCCCATGGGGCAGGATGTTCCATCAGGCAGTTGGGATCTGGAGTGCAGGATTTGCTTCCACGTCTTTCCTTCTCTACTGCCGCCTGCCCTGTGGTTAAGACATTGTGACTCAAAGCACGAGGCAGCTTGATGGACAAGTTGCCGACACTTTAAACAGGTAGCGAGCTCCGCCCCAGTCACAAAATGTCAATTCTGCCAATCTGGGCCTGTGAGAGTTGTACCTCCCACCTGCCCCTCCTCAGAATGGCTGCATGGCGGGCAAATCACAGAGAACATCTGCCATGCAGCCTTGCCCAGTGCCAACTACTGCCTGGAGTAAAGAAACAGTCCTGCTCAGCCACAAAGCTAATCTAACTATCCAAGAGCTTTGTTAATCTTTCAGGATCTGACGCCTCGGAGAATCGCCACCAATCGCACGTACGTGGTCGATGCAGCACCAGTCGGGGGCCATTGAAAGAGTCCCCTGTGGCGATTCTCTGCTGGCAACTGGCTGAGTTCCCGCCGGCGTGGTTCACTCATGGTTCCACCGGGCAGGCACTTGGAGTGGCGGCTGCGGACACAGTCCGCGGCTGCCCTGATGGGGGGCAGGGGAATCCGTCACCAGGGAGGGCCTCCAGAACGGCCAGGCTCGGTGGCCACCGATCGGTGGGTGCGCGCAATCTGGTGGGGGACCTATATTGTCGGGGTCAGCCGGCTGTGTGGGTCCGCCATGTTGCACAGGGCAGCCGCCACAGGCGGCCACCGCGTACATGCGCGGACCCGTGGCCGGAAGTGCAGGGCCCCGTATCGGCAGCCAGAGCTGCATAGACTACTCCAGGGCCCTGCTAGCCCTCTTCAAAACGGAGAATCACTCTGGACTTTCTAGAAAAAAGTCCAGAGTGATTCGCGCCCGTTTTCTCGCGGGCGTGGGGACATAGCCCCATTAACAGAGAATTCCGCCCCTGCTTTTTGGGAAAATTTCTGTGAAGGGCGCCAAAATTCCAAATTTTTCCCGGACATTGCAGACACAGCTAATTTGACATATGTACAAATAAATAAATGATTTAACACAATTACAGAAATGTAAGCTGAATAAAAGCTTTGTTTTCATTTGCATTAGTCAGAAACAGCAGGCTGTTTAGGACCCACCAAATGAGTGAACACGCTCAATAACAGGCAACTATTCCGACACCTTGAGAACTGGAGCCAAGGTCATTGTAGCCAATGTAACAGCAGCACAATCCATCTGTCACTCTCGGTAGTGTACTCCGATGAGACGAGAGTGAATGTTCTCATGTACTAGTTTGTTCATTTGTTTGCATACTCTGCATTATTTTTTATATTAATTGTTTTACACCACCTCTACCGCTGACACACAGTAGCAGCCGTGTACAAGATGCACAGCAGGAACTCACCAAGGTTCCTTAGGCAGCATCTTCCAAACCCATGACCACCATCATCTTGAAGGACAAGAACAGCAGATACCTGGTGTTGCTCGTTCTGGGTGAGTGTGCTTAACACTCGATTTGGCTCTGTTTCCTTACTTAGCTCTGGGGTCGCCAGGTATCGTTAAGATACCGCCACAAGTTTCAAGGTTAAGTTCAAAGCAATAAAACCATACACCAATTAGTAAGTTCAAACAACTAAGTTTATTATAATACAATTATAATACTACCCATGCACACGCTAAGAGGATTAAACTATTCCTACCGCTAAATAAACCAATACTTATCTCAAGGGAACTGCTGGATCAGGGGACAAGGCCTCTTGCTCTGCACTGGGTCTGCAGACTTCAGGTTGGTACGGGTTAAAAAGGGTCAGGAGTGTCTATCTCTGGTAACGATCGTTGTGAGACTTACTTGCTGGCGGCTGCTGTCCCAAACCTCTCCTCTCTCTCTCGTTCAAGGTCTTCTTTGGTAAAGCTGGTCGAGGTGCTGGTCAGAGAGGAGGGCTGGTCAAGGAGAGCAAACTAAGTGTGGGACCTGTCTTTCATAGGTCCCAGGGCTTTGCGCCCTTTTGGGCGGACCCCTTTACCTGCTGGGAATCGATTGGGTCTCTTCCCAATCGATGTTTGAATCCCCCCAATACTGAGGCTGTTCCTTGGCTACTGGGCGGGCTTTCAGGTGCTTTGTTTTTGGATCCCGCTGGTGCCGGGGTGTCTGGTTTCTCATACAATGTTGCAATCACTTCTCCATTTGCCTCCATTGTCCCTGGGATCTAGATTTTAGAACAGTCCAGCACAGAACAGGCCCTTCGGCCCTCGATGTTGTGCCGAGCAATGATCACCCTACTCAAACTCACATCCACCCCATACCCGCAACCCAACAACTTCCCCCTTAACCTTACTTTTTAGGACACTACGGGCAATTTATCATGGCCAATCCACCTAACCCGCACATCTTTGGACTGTGGGAGGAAACCGGAGCACCCGGAGGAAACCCACGCACACACGGGGAGGACGTGCTGACTCGTTCCATTAATATGTTAACTATCCCGGAGATTGCCTCATTAGTATGCGGAATGTTCGTTTCGGTGCTGTCTGCTCTCTTAGCAGACAAAATACACAGTGGCTTGTTGCAGCCTGCTTGTGCTGTGTTAACATTGTCCATTTTAACCGGTAAGCTTTGCGTTCCTCCATTTTGTATTTAGGGAATGGCCAACTTCGGTGGCTACACTGGGAACCCCGCCACCTGGAGGTTCTCCTTCAAGTCACTCACCATCCTAACACCAAATTCAGATAGCAGCTTAAACTTTACCCACCTCCTTCACTGTCGCTGGGTTAAAGTCCTGGAACTCCCTAACAGCACTGTGGGTGTACCTACACCTCAGGGACTGCAGCGGTTCAAGAAGGCAGCTCACCACCACCTTCTGAGGGGCAACTAGGGACAGGCAATAAATGCTGGCCTAGCCAGCAATAAATAGTGTGGGATAAAAATGCCACCAGCAAAACAAATTTTGTATTTTCAAAACACTGCTTTTATAATTTATACACAGGTAAGGGAGAAAATTCCCCGGAAACTATTTATTTTCCAGAGAGGAGTTTGCGGGATTTGGCATTTTCGCAAAAGGGTTTCGCAGGACGTTGAGATTTGGGAATCTCGAGGATAATTTGCTCAGTGCTGTGAAATACAAGGTGATGTGATTGCAGATCAACGCCAGTAGAGGGCAGAACTCCTTTCATTCATTAGCACTTAGTTTGCTATTAAATTTGTAGACGCAACATGTTAAACCACTGTTTCGTTTCTGAACACATTAGTAAAGGGTGAACTATCTTCTTCATTTGAAATTTTTTCTGAATATAACTAATTCAAGATGGATTGAAACAAGAATAAGAGCCGGAATTCTCCGACCCACCGGCCCGCGATGGGCCGAAGTCCCGCCGCTGGCAGGCCAATCCCGCCGGCGGGAATCAAAACACCTCTGGTGCTGGCGGGATTGGCGGCGCGGGCGGGCTCCGGGGTCCTGGGGAGGGGGGCGCGGTGCGATCTGACCCTGGGGGGTGCCCCCACGGTGGCCTGGCCCGCAATCAGGGCCCACTGATCGCTGGACGGGCCTGTGCCATGGGGGCACTCTTTTTCTTCCGCCCCACCATGGCCATCACCATGGCGGGGGCGGAAGAGACCCCCTCCCCTGCGCATGCACCGGTATGACGTGAGCAGCCGCTGACGCACCGGCGCATGCATGGACTTCCGCCGGCTGGCGAAGGCCTTTCGGCACCAGCTGGTGAGGCGCCAAAGGCCATTCGCGGCGGTCGGCGGAGTGGGAACTACTCCGGCGTGGGTCTAGCCCCTCAATGTGAGGGCTTGGCCCCTAAAGGTGCGGAGAATTCTGCACCTTTGGGGAGGCCCGACGCCGGAGTGGTTGACCCCACTCCAATACGCCGGGACCCCCCGCCCCGCTGGGTAGGGGAGATTCCTGGCCAAGGTTCCTAAAATTTACAGCAAAATTACTTTCAGCATCCGAGCCTCAGAGGACAAATGCTATCTTCAATCCTAGGTTAGGGTGGTCAAAATGCAAACCAAATCAAGATGCTGGGGCTGACTGCTATTTAAGTTGGTGACGATGTGTTTCAGCTTGCTCGGGATGTCCGAGTTGCTGTTGGAACAATTTGCAGGTTGCTAGGCAACCTGTTTGGCCACATTCTTCATCGGCCATCAGGCCCTGGAGATGTCAGACTCAAACCCAGAACCTGAGGCATCCCTGCTCCCCGCTGCACCACAAGACCTCTTATATTGCTTATTTGTAATTATTTAAAACAAATTTACTCACCGTGTGTGGGGATAGCTGCACTCAAACTGCCGCAGAGACATGGCCAGTTGTGGCTCAGTTGCAGCATGTTTGCCTCTGAGGCAGAAGATTGTGGATTCAAATCCCACCCCATGGACTTGAGCATAAACTCTAGGCTGACCCTTCAGTACGGTGTTACAGGAAGCTATTCTGTATCTGGAATGTGATGTCAAAGTATGGCCCAGCCTGCTCTCTTAGGCCAATGTAGAAGATTCATGACGCGCAAAGAAGAGCAGGTCTCCTTTGTGTCCTGGCCAATATTTGTTCCTGAACTAAAATCACCAAAGCAGGTTATCTGATCACTGTCGCATTGTTGTGGGATCTTGCTGTGTGTTAGCTGCTGTATTTCCTACATTACAACAACTATATTTCGAAACTACTTGGTTGGCCTTAAAGTATTGAGGGTGTGAAAGACGCCATCTTTCTTTTTCTACTGGGTGGTCCTTGTGTATGGCCTAAAGGGATGCTGCGGTCTGAGGTAAATGGGCCCGGGCTGTGGGCAATGGTCTGCTCTGGAATGCACTTCATTCAAGCATCCTTCCTGAGATCGCAGGCAGCTGAGGTGAGAAAATGCTGCACGACACCGTGACCTCAGGGCGGCCAGGTTGTATGTCCATTCTGCAGCCAAGATGAAACAGGGTCAGTGCCAGAGATGGCAACTCCTCTTTCATTACCTGAAGACAGCGCTCAATTTTTGAAATGTATTGTTTCTTGCATGCTTTACAGACAACGCATACCGTACATAGGGAAGGAATGAGAGACTGCAGAATATAATATTACAGTCATAGTTAGGGTGTAGAGAAAAGATCAACTTAATACGAGGTAGGCCCATTCAAAAGTCTGATGGCAGCAGGGAAGAAGCTGTTCTTGAGTCGGCTGGTACGTGACCTCAAACTTTTGTATCTTTTTCCTGACGGACGAAGGTGGAAGAGACTATGTCCGGGGTGCGTGGGGTCCTTAATGGTGCTGGTCGCCTGTCCGAGGCAGCGGGAATTGTAGACAGAGTCAATGGATGGGAGGCTGGTTTGTGTTATGGATTGGGCTACATTCACAATCTTTTGTAACTTCCTGCGGTCTTGGGCCGAGCAGGATCCATACCAAGCTGTGATACACCAGAAAGAATGCTTTCTATGGTGCATCTGTAAAAGTTGGTGAGAGTCGTAGCTGACATGCCAAATTTCCTTAGTCTTCTGAGAAAGCACAGTTGTTGGTGGGCTTTCTTAACTATAGTGTTAGCATGGAGGGGACTAGGACAGGTTATTGGTAATCTGGACACCTAAAAACCTGAAGCTCTCGACCCTTTCTACTTTGTTCCCATGATGTAGACAGGGGCATGTTCTCCTCTACGCTTCCTGAAGTCGATGACAATCTCCTTCGTTTTGTTGACATTGAAGGAGAGATTATTGTCGCTGCACCAGTTCATCAGATTCATTCCTGTACTCTCCCTCTTCATTGTTTGAAATCCGACCCACTACGGTGGTGTCATCAGCAAATTTGAAAATCGAGTTGGAGAGGAATTTGGCCACACAGTCATAGGTGTATAAAGAGTATAGTAGGGGGCTGTGGACACAGCCATGTGGGCCACCGGTGTTGAGGATGATTGTGAAGGAGGTGTTGTCTATCCTAATTGATTGTGGTCTGTGGGTTAGGAAGTTCAGGATCCAGCCGCAGAGGGAGGACACAAGGCCCAGGCCATGGAGTTTGGAGATGAGTTTCGTAGGAATAATAAGATCTGAGCTGTAGTCAATAAATAGGAGTCTGACATAGGTGTCTTTATTATCTAGGTGTTACAATGTTGAGTGCAGAGCCAGGGAGATGGTGTCTGCTGTGGACCTGCTGCAACAGTAGGCGAACTGTAGTGGATCAAGGCAATTTAGGAGGCTGGAGTTGATTCATGCCATGACTAACCTTTCGAAGCACTTCATGATGATGGATGTCAGAGCCACTGGACGCTAGTCATTAAGGCACGCTGCTTGGCTTTTCTTTGGTACAGGGATGATGGTCACCTTCTTGAAGCAGATAGGGACCTCAGATTGTTGTAAAGAGAGGTTGAAGATGACTGCGAATACCCCCGCCAGCTGATCTGCGCAAGACCTGAGTGCCCGTCCGGGTACCCTATCCGGGTCAGTGGCTTTCCGTAGGTTGACCTTCGAGAAGGCTGCTCTGGAGTCTGCAGTGGTGATCTCAGATACAAGTTCATCCATGGCTTCTGGGGTGGAGGGCTCGCTCTCGCTGACCTCTTGCTCAAAGCGAGCATAGAATGCGTTGAGCTCATCAGGGAGGAGTGCGTTGGAGCCAGCGATTTTACATGCCTTCATCTTGTAGCCTGTTATGTCTTGCAGCTCTTACCATAGTCGACGGGAGTCGTTGTGGCTAGCCTGGGACTCGAGCTTGGTCCGGTACTGTCTTTTGGCATCTTTGATGGATTTCCTTAGATCATATAGAATTTACAGTGCAGAAGGAGGCCATTCAGCCCATCGAGTCTGCACCGGCTCCTAGAAAGAGCGCCCTACCCAAGGTTAACACCTCCACCCTATCCCCATAACCCAGTAACCCCACCCAACACTAAGGGCAATTTTGGACACTGAGGGCAATTTATCATGGCCAATCCACCTAACCTGCACATCTTTGGACTGTGGGAGGAAACCGGAGCACCCGGAGGAAACCCACGCAAAACTAGGAACTGCGAGCCAGCCAGGAGCCAAACCTGGAATCTCCTGATTCGCAGTCAGATATCTGGCATTCTTGTATAGGTCAGGGTAGACTTCACCAAGCAGTGGATATCCCTGTTCATCCAGGGTTTCCAGTTGGGAAACACGCGGATTTGTTTCTTTGGCACATGGTCTTCTACACACTGACTAATGAAGTCAGTTACTGTAGTGGCGTACTCGTTCAGGCTGGTCGCAGAGTTTTTAAATGCTAACCAGTCCACTGACTCGAAGCAGTCCCGTCGGAGATCATCCGATTCCTCAGACCAACATTGCACGACTTTCTTTGACGGATTCTCCCGCTTCAGTTTTTGTTTATAAACCGGGAGCACAACCCTCAGAACTAAAGGGAACAGCTGTTCACTATCCACCCTGTCCATGCCCCTCATAATCTTGTACACCTCAATCAGGTCGCCCCTCAGGCTTCTCTGCTCCAGCCAAAACAACCCAAACCGATCCAACCTCTCTTTATAACTAAAATGTTCCATCCCAGGCAACATCCTGGTGAAACGCCTCTGTACCCGCTCCAGTGCAATCACATCCTTCCTATAATGTGACGACCACAACTGCACACAGTACTCTGGCTGTGGCCTCACCAATGTTCTATACAACTCCAACATGACTTCCTCGCTATTGTAATCGAATAATTGAAAATGCTCCCAGCTGCCATGGTGGGATTTGAACACATGTCCCTAGAGCAGTAGCCTGGTTAACAGTGTAGTGACATTACCGATACACCAAACCTCCCCGAGAACCAGTTTTTAAAAATGCACTTGCAGTGGCAACTGCTGCTTATTTCGTGCCTTCAACATTGAAAAATATCTCAAAGTACTTCATTTAAACAAAAACACACAAATACCCTGAGCCAAAGACGGAGGAGAGATCAAACACAATGGTAAAATAGATTTTATTTTTAGTCGCATTTTAGACATGGAGAGGGTGGTGACAGGGTTGAAGGAGTTTAGAGAAGGGTTTCCAGAGTCTGAGTTCCAGGAGGTTGCAACCATGGCAACTAATTAAGTAAGTGTGGGAGCAGACACACCACATGAGCTTGTGTCAGAGGAGCAGGGGAGAGTGAGAACCAATGTGGGTCATAAAGGACAGGGTGATAGGACAGCATGTTGAGAATAGACAGAGGAGTTTTGGCTGGAGAATGGACAAGTGAGTGGCAGGCAAGGAGAGCTCAGAAAAAGCTGGCTCTGGAGATGACCAAGGCAACAATGAGGATGACAGCCACAGATGAGAGGGGTTGCAGAGTTAGAAGTAGGCGGTTAATACCGGGGGGGGGGGGGGGGGAGCTGAGGAGGTGAGGAGCCATCTTTGCTCACAGACTGAGAGCCCAGGGGCACCACAGTGCCACCACAGTGCTCAGCGAGAGGTGGGAGACCCTCGGCTGGGGGAGCACCCTGGGCAGGAGTGGGCCGCCATGCGAAGGGGAGGGGGAGGCACTGGGGGGGCCAACTGCACGCTGCACCAGCATGCCAACCCCTGGATCATGTGTACCTGGTACACCCATAGCCCCTGCCCGCCTGCCCCACTGACCACTCATAACCCCCACCGACTGCCGAGGCCTCTGACCATGTAGCTGAAGGCTGTTGCTCATAGGGAATTGGCAATCGTGGTTACGTGAGCACTTTACACAACCCAAGTGAATTCCGTTGGGTAGGTGGGCCATGTAGCATGTGGGAATCATTGCCTGGCATCCCAATCAGACCTTGATGTCTACACACTGTGCCTGAACACTGCGGAAGGCAACACCACACACGCAGCATCCAAAATCTGAACATCCAGACGATGGGACACTGCTCCGGGGTCATGTCCATGACTGTAGGATGGGTGAATGCTGCGGGGTGGGAGGGACGCCTGGGATGTCTGGTTCGGAGGTCAGGCTGCATTGCAAGAAAAAGTGACAGAGGCATAATACTGCTTGTGGTAAAGCGTTTTTAATGTGTCACAGGTTTCCAACAATGCTCCACTCTCCTGATGGTGCCGCTCCACTCTCCCCACCACATTGTCGCCCTTTCCCACCCCCCACCCCCCTGCTGCCTTCCCCCCCTCCTGCACCAGTGGCCTCAGTAATCCTCGATGTGCTTAACCTTCCTTGTTCAACCGCTACGTCGAGGTGTGTACCCAGGATGCAAATCTGAGGTGAAGGCAGCCAGCTGCTTACCACATCCTGTGGCCTTCGATGGCCCGGCGGGCGTCCTCTGGGGGTTGTGGGACCAGAGGGCCCTAGCGCACTTGTCAATGGCACATGCACAGCAATGCCGCCCTGTCCCCTATGCTGACTTCGAGACGTGGCTTCATCAGAGAGGGGCAACTCGAGGGAGCTGGTGGCAACCATTTCCACTCTATGGGACGGGTCCGGGTTGGCAACCAGCTCGGTACCCATAGAGTCCTGGGGTCCATAATGGGACGGAGGGGCAGCTGGTTCAAGCCCTGGCTGCCCCTGCCTCATCTGGCTCTGCCAGCACAGGCTCCCCAATGGCTCCCCCATGGTGTCAACGCCCTCAGTGATGCCTCTCCGTGATTGAGCCATGCTCTGCAGTGCCTTGGCAATGGCCACCTACAACTGGGACAAGCTCCGCAGCACCTCGGTGACAGAGTCTAGTTTTATTCATATGGGGCTAGTTAAATGCAAAAACCTACTAAGCAAAATATTAAGGGCGCGATTCTCCGCAAATGCGGCGAGTCGTAAAGGCTGCCGTGAAACTGGCCGTGTTTCACGGCAGCCTCCGCGCCCCCTCCCGGGACCCGATTCTACCCCCCCCCCCCCCCCCCGGGGCTAGCAGCTGGGCCCCGTGAAGCACGGCATCGCGGGCTTAGCGACCGTCGCTAAGTCCGCGCGCGAAGCGTCATGCCAGCTGACGCGCACGATGACGTCATCCGCACATGCGCGAATTGGACGGCTCCAAACTGCGCATGCAGTTGGGAGATTTGGGAGAATTGGGAGATTCTCCCTCGGCCGCCCCACGGACTGATCCTGCGGGGCGGCAGAGGGAGAAAGAGTGCGTCCAATCGGGGCCCTGGATGCCCAGAACCAGCATGTTGTGGCCGTTTGTACGATGGCAGCAAGCAGGTGTGTTTGCTGCCGTAAAAACGGCTGTAAAGGCCTGGGAACTCAGCCGTAAAGGCCTGGGAACTCGGCCCATCGGCCTGGGGAGAATCGCTGTTTTCCGTAAAAAACGGCAAGCAGCGATTCGTGTCGTGGGGCGGCCATGGGGTGGGAGAATAGTGGGAGGGCGTGAAAAATGTCAGGGACACCCTCATGCTATTCTCCGACCCGTTGTGGGCAGCGGAGAATCGCGCCCTAAGTGCCTTGACTGGGAACCCAGTAATTTTCTCATATAATGAATTAACCATTCTATTCCATTGTATTCAGTACTGAGAACGGATTGTTCTCTGTGTAATCAACTAATTAATTCTAGCTAGGTCTCTGCCAAGCTGTGAAACATGATAATTGTGAGAAAACATATCCAGTATTTTTCCAAAGACTGCGCATGTAGACGCTCAGCTAATTTTGATAGGCACCAATCAATCTTAAATAATGTCCAATGGTTGATTCACAAGTTATCCTCTAAATAACAAACATTCATCTGAACAAACCAGGAGGTCTCAGCTGAGAATTATAAGCCAATTATAAGTTTGTTCCTGGTTTCCACTGTCCTGACTTAATCTTATAGCATTAGCAAATCTTTATAATAATAATCTTTATTAGTGTCACAAGTAGGCTTACATTAACATTGCAATTAAGTTATTATGAAAATCCTCTAGTCGCTATACTCCGGTGCCGGTTCGGGCACACAGAGGGAGAATTCAGAATGTCCAATTCACCTAACAAGCACGTTTTGAAGGACTTATGGGAGGAAACCAGAGCACCCGGAGGAAACCCACGCAGACACGGAGAGAACCCACAATGTGATTATCATCTGACTTACCTCTGCAGCCGTAGGTTTAGATATCAGCACCATCAGCAATCCAGGGTGTTTAATATGGCCAAGTGAGAATTTGTTCCCAAAAAAGATACTTTATTCACAAAATGTAGAAAAGTTAAATGATCGTTCAACATTAATATTACATAAACTGCAAACAACTCAGTTTCTTCAAATACTGTATGTTACTCACTACATTTACAGTACAGTCAATATTTACAATATTCAATTGAAGCCAAACATACAGCCCAAGGGATTTTACAGTTTCCAGCCTCTCAGTCAATAGGGCTGAAGGATCTTAGACAACAACCTTCCTCCATTGGGTCTCTGTGGCAGCTGCCCCAAATTTTAGAGCATCCCTCAGCATATAGTCGTGGGCTTTGGAATGTGCCAGTCCTTAACGGGGGCACGGTAGCATAGTGGTTAGCACAGTTGCTTCACAGCTCCAGGGTCCTAGGTTCAATTCCCGGCTTGGGTCACTGTCTATGCGGAGTTGCACTTTCTCCCCGTGCCTGCGTGGGTTTCCTCCGGGTGCTCCGGTTTCCTCCCACAGTCCAAAGATGTGCAGGTTAGGCGGATTGGCCATGATAAATTTCCCTCAGTGTCCAAAAGGGTTGGGTTGGGTTGTGTGGGGTTACTGGGTTACAGGGATAGGGTGGGGGTGTGGGCTCGATGGGCCAAATAGCCTCCTTGTGTACTCTAAATTTTATGTAACACCCGGTTGGGACAACTCCTTGTACTGGAAGACCAACAAGTCCCGGGTAGGCCGAAGAGCATCTTTCAACGAGTTGATGAACCTTCCAGCTGATGTTTGTCTTGGTGTGTCCCCTGGGAACAGCCCGGAGAGCACGGAGTCCTGAGTTACAGAGCTGCTTGGGATGAACCTCGATAAGAACCACCGTATTTCGACAGGAGCTGCTTCTTTTTTTAGAACAGTACAGCACAGACAGGCCCTTCGGCCCTCGATGCTGTGCCGAGCAATGATCACCCTACTCAAACCCACGTATCCACCCTATTCCCGTAACCCAACAACCCCCCCCCCCCCCCCAACCTTACTTTTTAGGACACTACGGGCAATTTAGCATGGCCAATCCACCTAACCCGCACATCTTTGGACTGTGGGAGGAAACCGGAGCACCCGGAGGAAACCCACGCACACACGGGGAGGACGTGCAGACTCCGCACAGACAGTGACCCAGCCGGGAATCGAACCTGGGACCCTGGAGCTGTGAAGCATTTATGCTAACCACCATGCTACTGTGCTGCCCATCTGAGTGCCCGTGCTGACTTCTCTGTATCTGAGAAGTCGCGAATGGTGTTGAATATTGTGCAGTGACCAGCGAACATCCCCACTTCTGACCTAGATGGAACGAAGGTCAGTTATGCAGTAATAGGAAGGCACAATAAAGTCAATGAATACATTTACACCAGAGAATATCTTGTACATCTCAAACAAAGCAACGGCAACTAATCTGGATGTAATTCAACATACCAATATAATAACAGCCCGGCATGCCCCAGAAAGGACCATTGATGAAGACGACAAGACTCTGAAAGCTTCTTTTTCTGTATGTAATATTTTTTACGTGATAAACTTATGTTGTGACTCTCAGAGAATGCCAGCTCACCTCAAAACCTCAATGCCTTAATTTGGTCCACAAAGACCATATTGAATTGCAAAGAATACACAACACCATAACAGGCCATACGCCCAATTAGTCCATACTGGTATAGATGCTCCCCTCAAACCTCCTCCACTCTTTCCTTATACAGCTCTATCACCTAACCCTTTCTCCTTCTCCCTCATAAACTTCTCTTGCTTTCCCTGGACCTATAGAATCATAGAATCATAGAATCATAGCATTTACAGTGCAGAAGGAGGCATTTGGCCCATCGGGTCTGCACTGGTTCTTGGAAAGAGCACCCTATTTAAGCCCACGCCTCCACCCTATCCCTGTAACCCAGTAACCCCATCTAACCTTTTAGGACACTAAGGGCAATTTAGCATGGCCAATCCACCTACCCTGCGCATCTTTGGACTGTGGGAGGAAACCGGAGCACCCGGAGGAAACCCACGCACACACGGGGAGGACGGGCAGACTCCGCACAGACAGTGACCCAAGCCGGGAATCGAACCTGGGATCCTGGAGCTGTGAAGCAACTGTGCGAACCACTGTGCCACCATGCTGCCCTATTTAACTATTTAACTCCAACAACTCCCTATGGTATCAGGTTCCACATGTTCACGACTCTCTGGGTGAAGAAGATTTTTCAGAATTAAAGGCAGTTGCTCCTGAGCCATCTGTTTTCAACTGTAAAAAGAGCCAGCCTCATTATCCTTTCCTGAAAGTCTCGCACCCTTGTACATCTACTTTTACATCCTCTCCAGGGCCTCCATCTCCTATTTTCTTTTTTTTTTAATAAACAATTTTATTGAGGTAGTTTTTGGCTTTATAAACAGTTACAGACATCATCAGAAAGGAAGCAAAAAAGGCAAAAATGTGCAAACATCCACGTACTTTCAATACTTCCATCGTACCGTATTGCACAAGCCCGCTCCCCTCCCACCCGTACTACTTGCCATATTTTCCCTCCTACTCTACTCTACCCCCCCCCCCCTTCCCCCCACCCCCCTGCTGACGCTCACTCTCCCGCAAAGAAGTCAATAAATGGTTGCCACCTCCGGGTGAACCCCTGCACAGAACCCCTCAAGGCGAACTTGATTTTTTCCATCCCCAGGAAACTCGACATGTCCGCAAGCCACCGCTCCGTCTTCGGGGGCTTTGAGTCCCTCCACGCCAATAATATTCGTCGCCGGGCTATCAGGGAAGCAAAGGCCAGCACATCGGCCTCTTTCTCCCCCTGGACGCCCGGGTCTTCCGAAACCCCAAAAATTGCCACCCCTGGGCTCATCACCACCCTTGTTTTTAGCACCTGGGACATGACCCCCGCAAATCCCTCCCAGTACCCCCTCAGCTCAGGGCATGCCCAAAACATGTGAACATGGTTCGCTGGTCCTCCCGCGCACCTGGCGCATTTGTCCTCTATCCCGAAAAATTTGCTCATCCGAGCCACCGTCATATGGGCCCGGTGAACGACCTTAAATTGGATCAGCCCGAGCCTAGCACATGTCGCGGTCGAGTTTACCCTACTCAGGGCCTCTGCCCACAGCCCATCCTCCATTTCCCCGCCTAGCTCCTCCTCCCATTTAAGTTTCAGTTCCTCTGTCTGGGACCCTTCCTCCCTCATGAGCACCTTATAAATACCCGAGACTCTACCCTCCCCTTCATCCCTCCCAGAGACTATTCTGTCTAGGATCCCCATTGGCGGGAGGCGCGGGAAAGATGGGACCTGTCTACGAACAAAGTCCCGCAACTGTAGGTATCTAAAATCATTTCCCCTTACCAACCCAAATTTCTCCTCCAAGCTCCTCAAACTCGCGAAGCTCCCTTCCAGGAACATATCACCCACCCTTCCCGCCCCTGCTCGCCGCCATACTCGGAACCCCCCATCCATACTGCCGGGGGCAAATCGATGGTTGTCGCAGATTGGCGCCCAGACAGACGCCCCCATCTCCCCCACATGCCTCCTCCACTGGCCCCATATCCGCAGGGTCGCCACCACTACCGGGCTGGTGGTGTACTTGGCCGGCGGCAGCGGTAGAGGAGCCGTGACCAGGGCTTCCAAACTGGAGCCCCTGCACGAAGCCGCCTCCACCCGCTCCCAAATAGACCCCGTACCCACCATCCACTTCCTTATCATAGCGATGTTGGCCGCCCAGTAATAATTGACCAGACTCGGCAAAGCCAGCCCTCCCTCGCTGCGGTTCCTCTCCAACATCGCCTTCTTTACCCGCGGAGACTTTCCCGCCCAGACAAAGCTTATGATCAGCCCGTTAACTCTTTTGAAGAAGGACTGTGGGATAAAGATCGGGAGGCACTGAAAAATAAACAAAAATCGAGGGAGGATTGTCATCTTTACAGTCTGCACCCTCCCTGCCAGCGACAGCGGGAGTGCATCCCATCTCCGAAATTCTCCCTTCATTTGCTCCACCACCCTGGCCAAATTTAACTTGTGCAACCTGCCCCAGTCTCGTGCCACCTGGATCCCCAAATACCGGAAATTTTCCTCAACCAGCCTAAACGGTAGTCCTCTCAATCTATTCTCCTGGCCCCTTGCCTGGACCACAAACATTTCACTCTTGACCGTATTTAATTTGTATCCTGAGAACTGGCCGAACTCCCTCAGCATTCCCAGTATAGTTCCCATCCCGGCCACTGGGTCCGACACGTACAGGAGCAGGTCGTCTGCATAAAGAGAAACCCTGTGTTCAACCCCGCCCCTCACCATCCCCTTCCAACCCTCTGCGGCTCTCAGCGCCATCGCCAGCGGCTCTATGGCCAGCGCAAACAGCAGCGGGGAGAGCGGGCAGCCCTGCCTGGTCCCTCGGTACAACCTAAAGTACTCCGACACTTCTCTGTTGGTCCTGACGCTGGCCCTCGGGGCCTGATATAATAATTTGATCCAATCCACCAATCCCTCCCCGAACCCAAACCGTCCGAGCACCTCCCATAGATATTCCCACTCCACCCGGTCAAAGGCCTTCTCGGCGTCCATTGCCACCACTACCTCCACCTCTCTACCCGCCGGGGGCATCATTATCACGTTGAGCAATCTCCTCAGATTGGTCGCCAGCTGCCGACCTTTCACGAACCCCGTTTGATCCTCCCCAATCACCTCCGGTACACAGTCCTCCATTCTCCCCGCCAGTACCTTTGCCAGGAGCTTGGCGTCTACATTAATCAGGGAGATTGGCCTGTAGGACCCGCACACCTCCGGGTCTTTACCCCGCTTCAATATCAGAGATATGGTGGCTTGTGACATTGTCGGCGGCAGGGTCCCTCTGTCCCTTGCCTCATTGAAAACCCTCGCCAAGACCGGGCCCACCAGCTCAGAGAACTTCCTATAAAACTCTACTGGGTATCCATCCGGCCCCGGGGACTTCCCCGACTGCATGGCCTTTAGGCCCCCCAATACCTCCTCTACTCTAATCGGGGCGCCCAGCTCTTCCACTTGCCCCCCCCCCCAACTGTTGGGAATGTTAACCCGTCCAGAAACCTTTTCATCCCCTCCGGTTCTTCCGGCGGCTCCGAAGTATACAGCTTACGATAGAAGTCCCGGAATACCCTATTCAATTCTGCCGGATCCTCCACTTTGCGCCCCCCCTCGTCCCTCACTCTACCTATTTCCCTGGCCGCCTCCCTCCTCCTGAGTTGCTGCGCTAACAGTCTGCTAGCCTTTTCCCCATACTCGTACACCACTCCCCTCGCCTTCCTAAGCTGTTCCACGGCCCTGCTCGTGGATAGTGCCCCCAGTTCCGCCTGTAGCCTCCGCCTTTCCCTGAGTAAAACCTCCCCCGGGGACTCCGCGTGCTCTTCATCTATCCGGCCCATTTCCCTGACCAATCTGTCCATCTCTGCCCGGTCTGCCTTGGCTTTGTGGGCCCCAATTGAAATCAGCTCCCCCCGAACTACTGCCTTTAGCGCCTCCCACACGGTCGCCGCTGAGACCTCCCCAGTGTCATTCACCTGCAGGTAATTTTTTATACATTTCCGAAGCCTCTCGCAGATCCCCTCCTCCGACAGCAGTCCCACATCTAGCCTCCATTGCGGGCGTTGATAACTCGCTCCCCCGAACTGCAGGTCCACCCAATGCGGGGCATGGTCTGAAATGGTAATTGCTGAGTATTCCGTGTTCTTTACCTCCCCCATACAGTCCCTGCTTATTACAAAGAAATCTATCCTGGAATATACTTTATGGACTTTCGAGTAAAACGAGTAGCCCCTTCCTGTTGGCTGTCCCTCTCTCCAGGGGTCCACTGCCCCCATTTGCCCCATAAACCCTTTCAGCTCCCTTGCCATTGCTGAGAGTCTACCCGTTCTGGGACACGACCGATCCAAAGTCGGGTCAAGGACCATGTTAAAGTCCCCTCCCATTATTAGCTTGCGAGAATCCAAGTCCGGGATCTTCCCCAGCACTCTTTTAATAAAGTCCACGTCATCCCAGTTCGGGGCATATATATTCACCAGCACCACCCTTCTCCCCTCCAGTCTGCCCCGTACCATCAGGTATCTGCCCCCCCTGTCTGCAGATATGCCCTCTGCCTCAAATTGCACGCACTTGTTGATCATGATTGCCACCCCTCTGGACTTCGAGTCCAAGTCCGAGTGGAAGACCTGGCTAATCCAGCCCTTCCTTAGCCTGGTCTGGTCTGACACTTTCAGATGTGTCTCCTGCAACATAATTACGTCCGCCCTCAGGGCCCGCAAGTGCGCGAACACCCGCGCCCTCTTAACCGGCCCATTCAGTCCCTTGACGTTCCAGGTGATCAGCCTGGTCGGGGGGCACATCCCACCCCCCCCCACCCCGCCGGTCAGCCATAGCCTTTCTCGGGCCGGCCCCTGACCCGTGCGTCGCGCCATTCCTGGCCCGCCCTTTGGCTGCCTCCACCCTCGACCTCCTTTCCAGTGCCTATTTCAAGTCCCTCTCCCGTCAGCAGAACAACCCCCCCCTCCCCTAACCCCATCCCCCGATACCCCCACCCCCGCCATCTACTGGCTGTAACTTCCCCCCCATCTGACTTCCTTGACTAGCCAATCTGCTAGCCCGGTGACTCAACACTCCGGCGCCTTCCTGTCCCATTCCCCTTGTTCCCCCGTCCTCCTCCCCCCCCCCCCCCCCCCCCCCCCACTGGGGCAAGCCGGTTCCAGTGTCTTCCACGAGCTGCACAAAAAGCCCAAACAGGAAAAAAAAACATAAAAGGGAAAAAAAACCACAGAAAAAAGAGAAAAAGCACATAAATGTCCATGCACAAAGGAAAGAGGCTCAAATGTTCCGCTTGGCCCCTTTGGCCCAGCAAACCGTTGAGCAGCGGTCCAGGCACATTCGGCGTTCCTTCCCACAAAAATCCTCGGGCCCTAACTCGCGTCCTTGGGGCCTCCTTTCGGGACCAGCCCCAGGTCCCTCACAAAATCCATCGCTTCTTCGGGCTCGGAAAAGTAGTGGTGTTGACCCTGGTGCGTGACCCATAGCCGAGCTGGGAACAGCAGACCAAACTTCACGTGCTTCTTGAACAGCACCTCCTTGACATTCTTAAAGGCTGCTCGCCGCCGAGCCACCTCCTGGCTTAGATCCTGATAAATGCGGAGAACACTGTTGTTCCACGTGCTGCTCCTGGCGCTCTTTGCCCACTGCAGCACCCGCTCCTTGTCCACGAACCTGTGGAACCTAATCACCATCGGGCGGGGGGGTCCGCCCGGCCGCCCCTGCCTTGCCTGCACTCTGTGTGCCCCCTCCAGCTCCAGCGGTCGTGGAAAGGCTTCGGCTCCCATCAGCTGCTTCAGCAGGTCTGCTACAAACGCTGCAGCATCAGCTCCCTCCGCCCCCTCCGGGAGGCCGACCATCCTCAGATTGTTCCTGCGGATTCTATTCTCCAGCTCCTCCACTCTGTCCAGCAGTCTTCTCTGCCGCTCTTTCAGGCCGTCCACTTCTACCGCTGCAACCGTTTGCGCATCCGCCTGCTCCTCCACCGCCTCTCCCAGCTCCTTAACTTTCACATCCTGGGCGTCCATCCTCTGGTTCAGCTGATCCACCGCTTTCTGGATTGGGTCCAAGCTGTCCCGCTTCAGCGCTTCAAAACTGGACTTCATTACCTGGAGCATGTTATCCAGCGCCAACTGGATTGCTGAGTCCGGGGTCGTGTGTCCGCCATCTTAGGTCCCAGGTAATTTTCTTCAAGTCCTTGTCTCTGTCCCTTTTTCTCCTTCTTCTTCTGCCTTCTGGAATCCCGCTGTTCCATATGCCGCAGCCCGCTCCTCAGCGCCTTCGCTGCCGCTTTCCTTTGCCCAGCACCTTAAATTTTTCCCCCCTCCTGGGCATCTGAAGTGGGTCCAAGCTGTCCCTCCTCAGCAACTCCAAACTTTTTTTCCCCTTTGTCCTGGAGGAAGGAAGGTCCGTGGGTCCGCCATCTTACCCTTCAGGTCAGCTTCCTCCTTGCCTCCGTCTCTCTCTCTTTTTTCCTCACCTGCTGGCCTCCCACACTTTCATTTTCTGCAGCCCGCTCTCCTCTTCTGTTCCCGGCAGCCTTTCTGCCGCCTCCGTGGTCCCGCTATCGCGGGGAAACAGCTGTTCAGGCCCGCCGGAGTGAGAGCCCACCGAATGTGCGGCTCACTCGGACATCGCCGCCACCGGAAGTCCATCTCCTATTTTCTAATATAGCAGCCAGAATTGGACAAAGTCCTCCAAGTGTGGCCGAATCAAGATTTGACAAAGGTTTAGCCTAATTTTTCAGATTTCCTATTTTATCCCACTAGGAATAAACTAAAGCAGTCAGTTTGCTTTGGCTATGACCTTATTAACCTTTGTTGCTACTTTTCGTGTCCTGAGCATTTGTACCAGATCCCTTTGTTCCTTTAATCCAGTGTTTTTCAAACTTTTTTTCCCGGGACCCATTTTTAACCAACCGGCCATCCTTTGGGACCCACGCCGGTCGACCTTCGGGACCCAAGCTGGCCGACCTTCGGGACCCAAGCTGGCCGACCTTTGCGATCCACGCCAGTCGACATTCGCGACCCACCATTTTCTCTTGCCTTTAATGCGAGAGGTGAGCCTGGGTTTGTACTCTATATCTAAAGTGTAGCGAAGAATGAGAAATGGCCTTATTGAAACAGGCACGACTCTCTCAGGACTCTATACAGCAGAAGGAGAATGTAGGTTTTCCTTAGATGGGTGGTTTACAGCCTGGGGATACAGCCTGCAAATTACAATGCGACGATTTTAGACCTAGATGAGGAGGAATTACTTAACTCAATGTATTGTGGATCTTTTTAATCTTTAAAATTCACTTTCAACGAGAGTTCTGCAGGCTCAGCCATTGAACATAGAACATAGAATATAAGAACATAAAAACATAAGAACTAGGAGCAGGAGTAGGCCATCTGGCCCCTCGAGCCTGCTCCGCCATTCAATTAGATCATGGCTGATCTTTTGTGGACTCAGCTCCACTTTCCAGCCCGAAAACCATAACCCTTAATCCCTTTATTCTTCAAAAAACTATCTATCTTTACCTTAAAAACATGTAATGAAGGAGCCTCAACTGCTTCACTGGGCAAGGAATTCCATAGATTCACAACCCTTTGGGTGAAGAAGTTCCTCCTAAACATAGAACAGTACAGCACAGAACAGGCCCTTCGGCCCTCGATGTTGTGCCGAGCAATGATCACCCTACTTAAACCCACGTAACCCGTATACCCGTAACCCAACAATCCCCCCATTAACCTTACACTACGGGCAATTTAGCATGGCCAATCCACCTAACCCGCACATCTTTGGACTGTGGGAGGAAACCGGAGCACCCGGAGGAAACCCACGCACACACGGGGAGGACGTGCAGACTCCGCACAGACAGTGACCCAGCCGGGAATCGAACCTGGGACCCTGGAGCTGTGAAGCATTGATGCTAACCACCATGCTACCGTGAGGCCCCAAAGTGGGTCAATTAGAAAATTCTTTCCCAATTTTTTTTTTTTAATTTAGACTACCCAATTATTTTTTCCAATTAAGGGGCAATTTAGCCTGGCCAATCCACCTACCCTGCACATCTTTGGGTTGTGGGGGTGAAACCCACGCAGACACGGAGAGAATGTGCAAACTCCACACGGCCGGGATACGAACCCGGGTCCTTGGCACCGTAGGCAGCAATGCTAACCACTGTGCTACCGTGCTGCCGGGAAGACAGATGCAGGATGACTGAATTGAATTTTTAAACAAATCTTCTCTTGGGCCAGCACACTGACGTCAGGAGGAGGCGGTGTTTTCTCTGGGCTCCGGGCATGTGCACAGCTCATTTTTAAAGCCGCTTGCAGCTGGCATTTTTAAAAGTTGGCTGCTGCGGCCATTGCACCTGAATTCCCGCGATCGGGAATGCCGCGATGGATGGCTCCACGACACTCCCGACACCCGCCCGTGACCCGTGGGTCACGACCCCCGCCGCTTTGAAATCGTTATATTTTCAGTTATTTTTAGGCCTTCTTATTTTTCCCTACAAAATGTAGGCTGGAGTTTTCCGGCCCTTCCCCGCTGGCGGGGAAGGTGTGGGGAACTTGAAGTTACCCAAGGCGGTAATCCAACCTGGGTCCCTGACACTGTGAAGCAGCAGTGCTATCCAATGTGCCACCATGCCGGCCATTATGCCATAGAATCCAGTGTTTCAAGGAAGAGCTGGGGAGTTCACCACAGTGCAGGCCACGGTGTAACCAACATCACTGAATCTGGGCATTATCACATGACTTGTTTGCAGCAAATTGGCCGTCATGTTACCTGCCGATGGTGGAAGGCGCGGGGCACTTGAATTACATTAGACATTGGCAGGACCTGAAGATCCCACTGCCGACCAATGGTGGGCTGCCTCTGCCACCAGATAATGCACCGTGGGGGTGGGCGAGTGGGGGATCCCGCACTTTATTTCTCCCGCTCCCCTGTGGTAGCCTTCATCTGTCAATCAAACACTCCTTCTGCCACTCCACTTTGTGAAGAAGGTAGATTTGCATTTATATAGCACCTTTCACAACCATCAGACACCTCAAAATGTTTGCTTCACAGCCAATTAAATTTTTTGTGGTGAAGTCAATGTTGTCATGTGGACAACATGACGGCCAATTTGCGGGCAACAAGTCATGTGATAATGCCCAGATTCAGTGACGTTGGTTGAGGGATAAATATTAGCCAGGGCCTGCACCGTGGTGAACTCCCCAGCTCTTCCTTGAAATAATGGATTCTATGGCATAATGGGTGGCATGGTGGCACATTGGTTAGCACTGCTGCTTCACAGTGTCAGGGACCCGGGTTGGATTACCGCCTTGGGTAACAGTGTGGAGTTTGCCGTTTCTCCCCGTGTCTGCGTGGGTTTCCTCCGGGAGCTCCAAAGATGTGCAGGTTAGATGGGGTTACAGAAATTCGGAGGGTCGGTGCAGACTCAGTGGGCTGAATGGCCTCTTTCTGCACTGTTGGGATTCCATGGAATAATGCTGCAGGATCTTTAATGACCAGGCAGATATAATGGGCCTAGGTTTAATATCCAAAATGTGGCAACTTCAACAGTGCAACACTCCCTCAGTAATGTGAACCTTCAGTTTTGAGCACAAGTCCTGGAGTAGGATTTGCAACCTTAACCTGTGTGACTCATAAGCAACTTGCTGCAACATGGCTGCCTCTCTCACTGGCACAAGAACATTGTTCTAACATGTTTGAGTAGCACCCTCTAATTGAACTGATCTTCAAAATGACAGATGATTGATTTCATAGAATCATAGAATCCCTGCAGTGCAGAGGAAAGCCATTCGGCCCATCGAGTCTACACCGACCCTTCGAAAGACCACCCTATCTGGGCCCAATCCCCATCCTATTCCCACCCTAAGGGGCAATTTAGCATGGCCAATCCACCCAACCTGCACATCTTTGGACTGTGGGAGGAAACCGGAGCACCCGGAGGAAACCCACGCAGACACAGGGAGAAACTGCAAAATTGACACACACAGTCACCCAAGGCCGGAATGGATCACTGATATTCATATAATCGTACCCAGAATGGATCACTGATATCCATATAATCGTACCCATATCTGAGTCTTTGTCTTTCTGAGAAAAGGTAAAGAAAGTTGGCTGTGGACAAAAAGAAAGCACAGTCTATCATATCAGCTTTTCTAACATGGGTTTTAGTTCCAGCAATTCAGGTAACATGCTGGTGGTTTATGTATTAGTCTTTCTCAAAGGAATCTTGATTCAAATGGTAGTATTGGACCCACCCTTCAGCAAACAGAAGAGGCAAACAGTGGAAGAGAGTATTTATTTCGCAAAATACAAATTCATGTTCCATTATATCTGAAATATTGATAAGAATGAGGAAACTCCCAGGTTAATGCACCATGAGTAAGAATGACTTATTACAACAACAGTCCCACCACCCCGCTCTCTTATGTGTTCATGGACAAAAGTGAGTTTCCATAAACAGATTCAATCAATTATAGTTTGTGATGTGTTGGGCAGGCTGGGTCTATGTGGACTGCACTTGATGCAGTGTAGCGAGAGACAGACTTCCAACACTTGATGAGATGCAACACGATTTTATTTAACATCTAAACTATAATACATGCTTTAACTGTGGGTTGACACTATGCTGACTTGACTGGAGACCTGAGGCTAACCTGACCAGACTAACTGACTATCACATGGTGTTTGTACTGGCTGCTGCTCACGAGCTCTGACTGTCTCAGAGGCTGGATCCCGAAAGAGCAGGAAAACTGGTGCCCTCTGGCTTTATAGTGGTATAGTGGTTAGGGGCAGCACGGTAGCATTGTGGATAGCACAATTGCTTCACAGCTCCAGGGTCCCAGGTTCGATTCCGGCTTGGGTCACTGTCTGTGTGGAGTCTGCACATCCTCCCCGTATGTGCGTGGGTTTCCTCCGGGTGCTCCGGTTTCCTCCCACAGTCCAAAGATGTGCCGGTTAGGTGGATTGGCCATGATAAATTCCCCTTAGTGTCCAAAATTGCCCTTAGTGTTGGGTGGGGTTACTGGGTTATGGGGATAGGGTGGAGGTGTTAACCTTGGGTAGGGTGCTCTTTCCAGGAGCCGGTGCAGATTCGATGGGCCGAATGGCCTCCTTCTGCACTGTAAATTCTATGTAAAATTCTATGTATGTGTCCTGTCTGGTGATTGGCTGCTGTGTTCTGTGTGCTTACAGTAAGAAGTCTTACAACACCAGGTTAAAGTCCAACAGGTTTGTTTCAAACACGAGCTTTCGGAGCACGGCTCCTTCTTCAGGTGAAGAAGGAGCCGTGCTCCGAAAGCTCGTGTTTGAAACAAACCTGTTGGACTTTAACCTGGTGTTGTAAGACTTCTTACTGTGCTCACCCCAGTCCAACGCCGGCATCTCCACATCGTGTGCTTACTGGTCATCCTGTGTGTCAATCACTGCCTGTCTGCACTCCATTATCTACATAGATGTATATTATGACAGTTCGGATGTGTTTCCTCATGGGTGGTGTAAGATGATTAGGTGTCTTAGAGATCTCCACAGTGAATTGTTATATGTGGATGACATGGAACTTAACTCTTTCTGTCAAAGTGAAAGGGCATCCTCCTACACAGTATGGTCTGAAATCTGAGGTCAGAGCTGTTAATAGGATCCAAACCGTAGAACCATAGAGTTCTTACAGTGCAGAAGGAGGCCATTCGGCCCTTTGAGTCTGCATTAACCCTCTGAAAGAGCACCCTACCTGGGCTCAACCACCACCCTATATCCGTAACTCCAGAACCCCACCTAACCTGTACATTTTTGGACACGAATGGACAATTTACCTAACCTGCACACCTTTGGACTGTGGGAGGAAACCAGAGCACCCGGAGGAAACCCACACAGACACAGGGAGAAAGTGCAAACTCCACGTAGACAGTAGGATATAGAACATAGAACATAGAACATAACAGCGCAGTACAGGCCCTTCGGCCCTCGATGTTGCACCGTCCTGTGAAACCCCTCTAAAGTCCCTCTACACTATTCCCTCATCGTCCATATGCCTATCCAATGACCATTTGAATGCGTTTAGTGTTGGCGAGTCCACTACTGTTGCAGGCAGGGCATTCCACGTCCTTACTACTCTCTGAGTAAAGAACCTACCTCTGACATCTGTCCTATATCTATCTCCCCTCAATTTAAAGCTATGTCCCCTCGTGCTGGACATCACCATCCGAGGAAAAAGGCTCTCAATGCCCACCCTATCTAATCCACTGATCATCTTGTATGCCTCAATTAAGTCACCTCTTAACCTTCTTCTCTCTAACGAAAACAGCCTCAAGTCCTTCAGCCTTTCCTCATATGATCTTCCCTCCATACCAGGCAACATCCTTGTAAATCTCCTCTGTACCCTTTCCAATGCTTCCACATCCTTCCTATAATGTGGCGACCAGAACTGCACACAATACTCCAAATGCGGCCGCACCAGAGTTTTGTACAACTGCAACATGACCTCATGGCTCCGAAATTCAATTCCTCTACCAATAAAAGCTAACACACCGTACGCCTTCTTAACAACTCTCTCAACCTGGGTGGCAACTTTCAGGGATCTATGGACATGGACACCGAGATCTCTCTGCTCGTCCACACTACCAAGAATCTTACCATTAGCCCAGTACTCTGCCTTTCTGTTATTCCTTCCAAAATGAATCACCTCACACTTTTCTGCATTAAACTCCATTTTCCACCTGCCAGCCCAGCTCTGCAGCTTATCTATGTCCCTCTGTAACTTGTAACATCCTTCTGCACTGTCCACAACTCCACCGACTTTAGTGTCATCTGCAAATTTACTCACCCATCCTTCTACGCCCTCCTCCAGGTCATTTATAAAAATGACAAACAGCAACGGCCCCAAAACAGATCCTTGTGGCACACCACTAGTAACTGGACACCAGTCAGAGCATTTCCCATCAACCACCACTCTTTGTCTTCTATCAGCTAGCCAATTTCTGATCCAAACTGCTAAATCACCCTGAATCCCATGCCTCTGTATTTTCTGCAATAGCCTACCATGGGGAACCTTATCAAACGCTTTACTGAAATCCATATCCACCACATCAACTGCTTTACCCTCATCCACCTGTTTGGTCACCTTCTCGAAGAACTCAATGAGGATTGTGAGGCACGACCTACCCTTCACTAAACCATGTTGACTATCTCTAATCAAATTATTCCTTTGCAGATGATTATACATCCTATCTCCTATAAACCTTTCCAAGACTTTTCCCACAACAGAAGTAAGGCTCACTGGCCTATAGTTACCGGGGTTATCTCTACTCCCCTTCTTGTACAAGGGACAACATTTGCTATCCTCCAGTCCTCTGGCACTATTCCTGTAGACAAAGATGACTTAAAGATCAAAGCCAAAGGCTCAGCAATCTCCTCCCTAGCTTCCCAGAGAATCCTCGGATAAATCCCATCCGGCCCAGGGGACTTATCTATTTTCACACTTTCCAGAATCGCTAACACCTCCTCCTTATGAACCTCAAGCCCTTCTAGTCTAGTAGCCTGTATCTCAGTATTCTCCTCGACAACTTTGTCTTTTTCCTGTGTGAATACTGACAAAAAATACTCATTTAGCACCTCTCCTATCTCCTCGGACTCTACGCACAACTTCCCACTACTGTCCTTGACTGGCCCTACTCTTACCTTAGTCATTTTTTTATTCCTGACATACCTATAGAAAGCTTTAGGGTTATCCTTGATCCTACCTGCCAAAGACTTCTCATGTCCTTGCTTGGCTCTTCTTAGCTCTCTCTTTAGAGCCTTCCTAGCTAACTTGTAACTCTCAAGCGACCCAACTGAACCATCACGTCTCATCTTCACATAAGCCTCCTTCTTCCTCTTGACAAGTGATTCAACTGCTTTAGTAACCCATGGTTCCCTCACTCGACCACTTCCTCCCATGAAATGAAATGGAAATGAAATGAAAATCGCTTATTGTCACGAGTCGGCTTCAATGAAGTTACTGTGAAAAGCCCCTAGTCGCCACATTCCGGCGCCTGTTCGGGGAGGCTGGTACGGGAATCGAACCGTGCTGCTGGCCTGCTTGGTCTGCTTTAAAAGCCAGCGATTTAGCCTTGTGAGCTAAACCAGCCCCAGTGATCCGAGGCCAGAATTGAACCCGGTCCCTGGCGGTGTGAGGCAGCAGTGCTAACCACTGTGTCACCGTGCCACCCCTTAATCAATTTGTGAAGCTGAAACAAAGTCACAGATCTTTTGTTTATTGAGGGAGTTTATTGACTTTGTTCTGACAGCTCTCACAGCTCTCCACACACAGAATCCAGTGTCCCAGCTATCCCATTTTTATATGGGGCATATTTGACACATCAAAGACAACTAAAACTCATTTCTCGTAACCTTAAAGATGTAATTGACAAGTATCAACAGGAACTATCTTGTTACCTTCCATGATTAAATATACAACTCTGTGAACTGTGTCATACAATTCTGACACACAGGTGCTTAAATATAATTTAATAATAATAATCTAATAATCTTTATTATTGTCACAAGTAGGTTAACATTAGCACTGCAATGAAGTTACTATGAAAATCCCCTAGTCGCCACACTCCAGCGCCTTTTCAGGATCACGGGGTAAGAATTCAGAATGTCCAATTTACCTAACAGCACTTCTTTCGGGACTTGGAGGAAACCGGAGCACCCGGAGGAAACCCACGCAGACATGCGGAGAAAGTGCAGACTCCGCACACACAGTGACCCAAGCCGGGAATCGAACCTCGGACCCTGGCGCTGTGAAGCAACAGTGCTTTGCTTCATTTGGTTTCCAAAGATGTGTTAGCCCCTTGACTTTGCACATTTATCTTTGCATTTAAATAAAGCAGCATCTTAATTTACCGATCAATAATCCAGTTTGTTAACATTAACAACTTATCTACAAACTTCACCCTGGTAAGTAAAGACAGCTTCCCTTTTAACTTCTGTATGGAACAGAAAGTATTTTTTAAAAGAGAGATGTTACTGTTAGAGAAGCTTGATTTGATTAGGAATCAGTTGTATAAATGGAAGGTGTTCATTTAAACCGGTTTCGTGATGGGTGAAATTTGATTCCTGGCCTTTCAGCTGAGGTCAAGTGTGGTGTTCATTTGATCTGAGTTTGGGGCCTCACGGTAGCATGGTGGTTAGCATCAATGCTTCACAGCTCCAGGGTCCCAGGTTCGATTCCCGGCTGGGTCACTGTCTGTGCGGAGTCTGCACGTCCTCCCTGTGTGTGCGTGGGTTTCCTCCGGGTGCTCCGGTTTCCTCCCACAGTCCAAAGATGTGCAGGTTAGGTGGATTGGCCGTGATAAATTGCCCGTAGTGTAAGGTTAATGGGGGGATTGTTGGGTTACGGGTATACGGGTTACGTGGGTTTAAGTAGGGTGATCATTGCTCAGCACAACATCAAGGGCCGAAGGGCCTGTTCTGTGCTGTTATGTGTTTGTCAAAATGTTTCTTTGTTTTCATTTGAATCTCAACAATGGCTTCAGTCCTAAAAATAAAATCGAACCATAGAATGGTCACAGCACAGAAGGAGGCCATTCAGCCCATTGTGTGCTTGCTGGCCCAATGAAGAAGCCATTTATCGAGTAGCAATCCCCATTTCTCCACATTGTTCCTGTGCACAGACCAATCCAATTGCCTCTTGAATGCACTAATTGAACCTGCCTCCTCCACACTCTCAGGCAGTGCATTCCGAATCCTAACCACTTGCTGCAGTAAAATGTTTATCCTCACATCTTCATTGCTTCTTGTGACTATTACTTTAAATCTGTACACTCCGGTTATCAATCCTTCCATCAACAGGAACAGTTTCTCTCAATCTACTGTGTTTTGACCGGTCATGATTTTGAACACTTCCATCAAATCTCCTCTCAACCTTTCTCTTCCTCAACTTCTTCCCTCTTTCTCCATAACACAAGTTCCTCCTTCCTGAAATGATTGTTGTGACTCTTTTCTAAATGTCTTCACATCTTCCTTAAAGTGTAGTGGACAGAACTTGAGGCAATACTCCAGTTGTAGCTGAACAAGTTTAACGTAACTCCTTGAATTTGGACTCTATGCCCCTACAATTAAAGCCGAGGATGCAGCACGTTCTCAATGTGTCCTGCCACATGCGATGATTTATGGACACCCAAGTTCTACTTGTACTCCCTTTGGAATTGCACCCTTTATTTATATTGGAGTGGATTCTCCATTGCCCGATGCTGTGATTGGAAGTTCCCCCTAAAATGGGTTTGATGCCCGTTGCTATTCTCCGATTCCCTGCTGGTTGCCTCAGCGTTCAACCCATCTCAATGGTATTTATCAATTTCAGTTTAGTAAACTGGCTGGAATCCTGGTTCATCAGCCCCATGTTATGCACCACAGGAATAATAGGATTGTGCACACGCATGAGGGTGACCTGACCCCGTCCCCCCACCAATCCCCCTCCTATGAAACCCCTCAACCCCCCATCAGACCCCCCCCCATAGTCACCTCATCAGTCACCCTCATAAGAACCCCCATTCGAGATCCTCATCAGAGACCCCAACGGAGACCCACATCAGGGACCAACATCAGGGGCCCCCATCAGAGACCCACATCAGAGACCCACATCAGAGACCCACATCAGAAACCCACATCAGAGACCCACATCAGAAACCCACATCAGGGACCCACATCAGAAACCCACATCAGAAACCCACATCAGAAACCCACATCAGGGACCCACATCAGGGACCCACATCAGGGACCCACATCAGAAACCCACATCAGGGACCCACATCAGGGACCCACATCAGAGACCCACATCAGAAACTCACATCAGGGGCCCCCATCAGGGACCCACATCAGGGACCCACATCAGAAACCCACATCAGGGACCCCCATCAGGGACCCACATCAGGGACCCACATCAGAAACCCACATCAGGGACCCACATCAGGGACCCACATCAGGGACCCACGTCAGGGACCCACATCAGGGGCCCCCATCAGGGACCCACATCAGGGACCCACATTAGGGGCCCACATCAGGGACCCACATCAGAAACCCACATCAGGGACCCACATCAGGGACCCACGTCAGGGACCCACATCAGGGACCCACATCAGGGACCCACATCAGGGACCCACATCAGGGACCCACGTCAGGGACCCACATCAGGGACCCACGTCAGGGACCCACATCAGAGACCCACATCAGAAACCCCCATCAGGGACCCACATCATAAACCCACATCAGAGACCCACATCAGAAACCCACATCAGAAACCCACATCAGGGACCCACATCAGAAACCCCCATCAGGGACCCACATCAGGGACCCACATCAGAAACCCACATCAGAAATCCACATCAGGGACCCACATCAGAAACCCACGTCAGGGACCCCCATCAGAGACGCACATCAGGGACCCACATCAGGGATCCACATCAGGGACCCACATCAGGGACCCACATCAGGGACCCACATCAGGGGCCCCCATCAGAAACCCACATCAGGGACCCACATCAGAAACCCCCATCAGGGACCCACCTCAGAAACCCACATCAGAAACCCACATCAGGGACCCACATCAGAAACCCACATCAGAAACCCACATCAGAAACCCACATCAGGGACCCACATCAGAAACCCACATCAGGGACCCACATCAGAAACCCACATCAGAAACCCACATCAGAAACCCACATCAGAGACCCACATCAGGGACCCACATCAGGGACCCACATCAGGGACCCACATCAGAAACCCACATCAGGACCCACATCAGGGACCCACATCAGAGACCCACATCAGGGACCCACATCAGAAACCCACATCAGGGACCCACATCAGAAACCCACATCAGGGACCCACATCAGGGGCCCACATCAGGGGCCCACATCAGAAACCCACATCAGGGGCCCCCATCAGAGACCCACGTCAGGGACCCACATCAGGGATCCACATCAGGGACCCACATCAGAAACCCACATCAGGGGCCCACATCAGGAGCCCCCATCAGAGACCCACGTCAGGGACCCACATCAGGGACCCACATCAGGGGCCCCCATCAGAAACCCACATCAGGGACCCACATCAGAGACCCACATCAGGGACCCACATCAGGGACCCACATCAGGGACCCACATCAGGGACCCATGACTGAAACCCACATCAGAAACCCACATCAGCGACCACAATCAGTCACCCCTGCCTGAAAGCTGAAGAGAAGTCCAGGCAGTACAGTAAAAGATCGCTACTTTTTAACCCACCCTTCCCTAACATCTGCTGCCTCAGACAGAAGTGTTTAAAACAGCAGCTGATACAAGTGTCAGGGGCTTCCTTGAAAGTCAAGTATACTTGAAAAGGCTCCAAATCCTTTGACAGCCTTTGAAATGCCAAACTCCCATTCAATTTCACACAGCAATACCTTGCACGAGCAAGTGATTGACAGTTTTATTCGTCCACAGACTGGGGCTTGGTGGATTTTTAAAAATCTGTCTTCCCCTTCACACTTCAATCCCCTCACTTGGGTGGGAGCCCTGCCTCAGAGAGCTGCCAGCCAATCAGCTCTGTTGTGTCAGGATCGCCTGTGGCAACAGTTGCCATTACGGCGACTAGAAGCAATTCTTAGACTCTAAGTCTCGGAACAGTGAAGTTCAGGGTATCTCAGGGAGGGGAGAGGAGGTGTAGCCAGAGGGGTGGGGGTCCTATTGGAGAAGACAGGGAGTGGCGGAAGGGGGCATCCATGGAGGGCAGACCTTATTGAGGGGGGGTAGGCTGATTGGAAAGGGGTGAGGGAGGTGCCTCCATTTGCGAGGATACCCCAAGCAGAGTGACCTGCTGTGACTCCCTGCTGCCATTGAATTCCTTACTACTGACTCAAAATGGAGGCTGGGTGGAAAGTGATCCTTAAGGGGCCACCCTAGACCTCACCTGCCCCAGATGAAATTATGAAATTGCGGACTCGTTGGAAATTGGCAGGAGCGCTGTTGTTCGTTCTGGGTGAGTGTGCTTAACACTCAATTTGGCTCTGTTTCGTTACTTAGCTCTGGAGTCGCCAGGTATCGTTAAGATACCGCCACAAGTTTCAAGGTGAAGTTCAAAGCAATAAAACCATACACCAATTAGTAAGTTCAAACAACTGAGTTTATTATAATACAATTATAAAACTACCCATGCACACGCTAAGAGGATTAAACTATTCCTACCGCTAAATAAACAAATACTTATCTCGAACGAACTGCCGGATCAGGGGACAAGGCCTGTTGCTCTGCTCTGGTCTGCAGACTTCAGGTTGGTACAGGTTAAAAAGGGGTCAGGAGTGTCTATCTCTGGTAGCGATCGTTGTGAGACACTTACTTGCTGGCGGCTGCTGTCCCAAGCCTCTCCTCTCTCTCGTTCAGGGTCTTCTTGGCAAAAGCTGGTCGAGGTGCTGGTCCCGAGGGGAGGGCTGGTCAAGGAGAGAGGAGGGCTGGACAAGAAGAACGAACTAAGTGTGGGACCTGTCTTTTATAGGTCCCAGGGATCTGCGCCCCTTTGGGCGGGCCCTTTTATCTGCTGGGAATCGATTGGGTCCCTTCCCAATCGATATGTTTGAATCCCCCCAATACTGAGGCTGTTCCTTGGCTACTGGGCGGGCTTTCAGGTGCTTTGTTTTCGGACCCCTCTGGTGCCGGGGTGTCTGGTATCCTATACAATGTTGCAGTTACTTCCCCATTTTGTGTCCATTGTCTCTGGGATCGTTCCATTAATATGCTAACTATCCCAGAGATTGCCTCATTAGTATGCGGAATGTTCGTTTCGGTGCTGTCTGCTCTCTTAGCAGACAGAATCCACATTTGCTTGGTGCATCCTGCTGGTGCTGCAAACATTGTCCATTTTAACCTGTAAGCTTTGCGTTCCTCCATTTTGTATTTAGGGAATGGCCAACTTCGGTGGCTACAGCGCAGCGGTAAGGTTACCCAGGGAATTTTGTAGCCCCCCCCCCCCCCAGCGCAGGATGTAGGATTCTGCCATGAGGGGTGCTGGGGTTAAGGGAGGAGTGATGGAGTGGGTTAAGTCACTGCTGGGCTGTGTGGACTACATTAGTGGGAGAGAATGTAAAGGCAGTGCTTTGGCTGTCCGGCCCATGCTACAGGGCTATGCTTGCCACACATGTCTTGGTTCTTGTCCAGGCAGGGGAGCACTTGCACAATGTTTAAGGTTGGTGTAAGAATCGATTTCCATAGAAACCTTACAACGCAAAAGGCAGCTATTCAGCCCATCAAGTCTGACCAATGCCTGTGAACGAGCACCCTACCTCGCCCCACCCTATCCCCATAACTCCACCTAACCTGCACATCTTTGGACACTAAGGGGCAATTTAGCATGGCCAATCCACCTAACCTGCACATCTTTCGACTGTGGGAGGAAACTGGAGCACCCGGAGGAAACCCATGCTGACCTGGGGAGAAAGTGCATTCTGCACAGAGACAGTCACCCAAAGTGGGAATTGAACCCGTGTCCGTGGCACTGTGAATTAGCAATGCTAGCCACTGTGCCACCACGCTGCCCTGGTCAGGGCCTCACATATTTGGGTCCTGGGGGTTGGTGACTTGGTACACGGCAGCAGATGACACTAAGGTGGTCAAGGGTGGCAGCTGCAGCATGTAAATCGGGAACTGGTCAGTGAGGTGGAGGTAGTCAATGATATCATGAGGGGAGAGGATGGAGGTCCTGGTAGGTCACTGTGCGTGGGCCTCACGTAGGGAGCGGTGAGGTCGACATGAAGCGTAGGGACATCAACAGAAAACAGTTCAGTGGGGATGACAGGGATTTTGACTGGAATAATGACTGGATCCAGGATTAAAGGTGGAGGCAGGAGGGTGATTGGAGGGAAGGAAACTTGGAATACAGTGAGAATCGATCGAGGAAAATGGGAGAGATGAGGATGGTAACAAGATGAGCTGAGAAGCTGGTCTCAAAGTAGAAACAGTGCAGCATAATTTTTTCAGGCTGATGCAATAACGCAGCAGAAAAAGAACTTTGAAAGAAATCAACAGGGTGAGGAGCCTGAGGGAATGGGAGAAGAGTCAACGTCTGCCTTTCTGGGCTCATTAAAGGGTTATCCTAATAATTACCAGCTGAAGACACAGAGATCAAGGCTCGGTCGAGATGTTAGGGGTCAAATGCCAATTGAAGGACTTGGGTGGGCATTCCTGCAAGAACCATTAGGCCTAGGGCAATATTTCATTTGGTCTGATTGACCATTTGTCCATCACAGAGTAATGTGGTAGGGTCAGAAGGATCAAATTATTAAGGGGGCATGACTACAGGTCATGACAGGGCTGACAGGGCCCTGACGGGGGCTGACGGGGCCCTGACGGGGGCTGACGGGGCCCTGACGGGGGCTGACGGGGCCCTGACGGGGGCTGACGGGGCCCTGACGGGGGCTGACGGGGTCCTGACGGGGGCTGACGGGCCCCTGACTGGGGCTGACCGGGCCCTGACTGGGGCTGACCGGGCACTGACTGGGGCTGACCGGGCCCTGACTGAGGATGACAGGGCCCTGACTGGGGCTGACCGTGCCCTGACTGAGGATGACAGGGCCCTGACTGGGGCTGACAGGGCCCTGACTGGGGCTGACTGGGCCCTAACTGGGGCTGACCGGGCCCTGACTGAGGATGACAGGGCCCTGACTGAGGCTGACGGGGCCCTGACTGGAGCTGACGGGGCCCTGACTGGGGCTGACGGGCCATTACTGAGGCTGACGGGGCCCTGACTGAGGATGACCGGGCCTTGACTGGGTCTGACCAGGCCCTGACTGGGGCTGACCGGGCCCTGACTGAGGATGACAGGGCCCTGACTGGGGCTGACAGGGCCCTGACTGGGGCTGACAGGGCCCTGACTGGGGCTGATAGCTCATGGCTGTACTCACCCAGATCAAAGCCTCCTTGTCAATGCGCTGTTATGCCACGGGATGGGTTCTGTCCTCGGTAAGAGATCAACACTGGCGGTAGCTGCTTAATTTGCTACCACCCAGAATCTTGAGGGGGCTGTCCTGCCAGCTAGCCATGTGTGTTGCTGACACACATTTCCAGTCACTTAGAAGATGATCATTTACAGGATGTGGATAACGCTGGCCAGGTCAGCATTTATTTCCCATCCTTCGTTGCCATACAGAAGGTGGTGGTGAGCTGCCTTCTTGAACTGCTGCAGTCCCTGAAGTGTGGGTATACACACTTTATTGTTAGGGAGGGAGTTCCAGGACTTCGACCCAGCAACAGTGAAGGAACGGGGATATATATCCAAGTCTGGGTGTGAGTGACTTGGAGGGGAACCTCCAGGTGATGTTCCTAGTTATCTGCTGATCTTGTCCTTCTAGATGGTAGTGGTGATGGGTTTGGAATGTGGAGCCTTGGTGAGTTCCTGCAGTGCATTTTGTAGATGGTACACATGGCTGCCACTGTTCGTTTGTGGAGTAGGAATTGAATATTTGTGGAAGGGGGAGTAATCAAGTGGGCTACTGGTGTTGAGCTTCTTGAGTGTTGTTGGAGCTGCACTCATTCAGGCAAGTCGAGAGTTTTCCGTTCCACTCCTGACTTGTGCCTCGTAGATGTTGGACAGGCTTTTGGGGGCCAGGAAGTGAGTTACTTGTCACAAGATTCCTTGCCTTTGATTTGCTCTGGTCGCCACAGCATTTATATGGCTCATCCAGTTCAGTTTCTGATCAATAATAATTCCAAGGATGTTGATTGTGGGGGATTCAACGATGGTAATGCCATTGGATGACAAGGGTTAAATTCTCTTTTGTTGGAGAGGGTCATTGCCTGACATTTATGTGGTGTGAATGCTATTTGCCATTTGTCAGCGCAAGCTTGGATATTGTCCAGGTCTTTACATTTGGACACGGACTGCCTCGGTATCTGAGGAGTTACAAATGGTGCTGAACAGTGTGCAATCATCAGCGATCATCCCCACTTCTGACCTGATGATAGAAGAATTGGGTCATTGATGAAGCAGCTGAAGATTGTTGGGTGGAGGACATGACCATGACAAACTCCTGCAGTGATGTCATGGAGCTGCGATGAGTGACCTCCAGCCACCACAACCATTTTCCTTTGTGCAGGAAACCTGTGCAACCGCATCACCATCGCCCTCGGCGGCTCGTTCCCCTGGAGCTTCCTCAAAGGCCGTGCAAGAAACGGCTGAAGGCATTGGATACTTCAAAGGCTTTGGGCCCTGATAGGTATGACTCCACTTAGTGGAAACTTTTTGTCTGATTCCTACTGACTCCAGCTTTACTTGTGTCCCGTGGTGCCATATTCAGTCAAATGCTGCCATGATGTCAAGGGCAGTCACTTTCACCTCTTCCCTGGCATTTATCTCTTTTGTCCAGGTTTGAAACAAGGCTGCAATGAGGTCAGGAGTTGAATGACCCTGTGAGTGTCTGTGAGCAGGTTATTGCTGAGTAAGTGCCACCTGATGCAGCTGTTGGTGATCCTCTTCCATCACTTTACTGACGATGGAGAATAGACTGACAGATTGGTAATTGGCCGGGTTGGATTTGTCCTGTTTCTTGTGTACAGGGCACAACTAGACTATTTTCCACATTACTGAGTAGATGCCAGTGTTGTAGCTGTCGTGGAATAACTTGGCTAAGGGGGAGCGGCAAGTTCTGGAGCACAAATCTTCAGCGCTATTGCCGGAATATTATCAGGGCCCATAGCCTTTTGAAGTATCCAATGCCTTCAGCCATTTCTTGATATCGCGTGGAGTGAATTGTACTGGCTAAAGACTGACATCTGTGATGCTGGGGACCTCCGGAGGAGACTGAGGTGGATCATCAACTCGGCACTTCTGCCGAAAGCATCAGCCTTGCCTTTTGTACTGATGTGCTGGGCTCCCCCACTGTCAGAACCAACAATTCTACCGACACGTGCTTGTAGGATTAGAATAGCGGTTTTAATATACTTACAACAGAGCCAGCCTGTTAGCCTTTGAACTTATGGTGAACTGGCCGGCTGACCCTGTGGCACTGATCTTTATACAGCAGCTCCCGGGGGAGGAGTCCTGGGCGGAGCCAAGGGAGAAGTCCCGTACAACTCTCGAGCATTCCCAGAGCTACTCCCCGTGGAGGGCAGGTAGTGCAACTGCACTTACAATATAGGCACATGTATATACAGATTATAATCCGGTGTGAATCACATTCACCACACCCACCATTGAGGATGGAGAGTTTGGTCACTTCTGGAAGTGTAAAGGTACAGGAGAGTGAGTGGAAGAGATTGACCCTCTGGTGTATGGAGCTGAGGGCCAGAACCGGGCGGGAAAGAGGGAATCAGTCAGTTGGAGCTGGTGCAGCGCCTGCAATGCACGTGGAGATGGCGGGGGGTCAGGGAGTGGCCCTGCCGGCTCAGTCGTTGACTGACCAATTGGTGAGCTTCTTGAACGAGAAGTTCATCCAGCAATGGAAGGAGAGTCTGGAGGGCCAGGCCCGGGCGGTGGATTTGATCACGGCGGTGGTCGACCGCATGGAAATGAAACTGGTGGCGCAGGGTCAGGCAATCCAGAAAATGGAGCAGATGGCAGGGGATCACGAGGAGCAGTTTGCCTCGATGGCAGCAGAGATGGGGCTGATGCAGCTCCAGGAGAAGGTTGAAGATCAGGAGAACCGGTCACACAGGCACAGCATAAGGATCGTGGGCCTAACGAAGGGGACTGAAGGAGCCGATGATGGCGCGTATGTGAGAAGGATGCTGGAGAAGCTACTCTTACAGAATGCGTTTGCGCGGCCTTTGGAGGTGGATCGAGCGCACAGGACATTAATGAAGAAGCCCCAGGGGAACGAGCGGCCGAGGGCGATGGTGGTGCGGCTGCACCGGTTCCTGGATCAAATTATGAGGTGGGCCAGGCAGACAAGGCACTGCACCTGGGATGGCAGTGAAATCAGAGTGTTCCAGGACCTGGGTGCAGAGTTGGCCAAGAGGAGAGTGAGCTTTAACAAAGTAAAGGCAGCCCTCTACAAGAAGGAGGTGAAGTTTGGGCTACTGTACCCGGCACGTCTGTGGGTGACCTACGAAGGCTGGGAATTGTACTTTGGTTCTGCGGAGGAGGCAGTGGGATTTGTGAAAGACGACTGGCAGGAGAAGGTGGGGCGAAATTCTCCGCACCCGCGGAAAGTCGTAAAACCGTCGTAAAATTTGGGAGCGTTTTACGACGGTCGCGAAGGCTTCATTTCCCGACGGATTCACTTCCTGGAAATGGGCTAGTAGCGCGGCCGCGTCAATTACGTGCGCGATGACGACGGAACGCGACAACGACACGATCACGCCCACGTGACGCCGCCCGACGCCGTAAAAAGGCGCGGGCGACCACAGAATCTGTCGGGCAGGATGTCGGAGCCGAGGAGAGCTGCTCCTCGCTTTGTAGATGCAGACGTCGAGGCGCTGCTCGATGCCGTGGAGCAGAGGAGGGGCATCATCCGCCCACGGAGAGGGCATCGCCAACCTGCCAGCGCGGTACGCCAGGCCTGGCGTGACGTGGCTGCTGCCGTCAGTGCTGTGGAGCAGACCCCTCGCTCAGCTGAGCAATGTAGGAAGAAGCTACACGACTTCACCAGGTCTGCCAGGGTAAGTGCCATGAGGGTGCCCCCTAGTCACAACCATCCCTCCCCCTTAACTTAAGCACCCCCCCCCCCCCCCCCCCGCCCGGGGGGGGGGGGGGGGGGGGGAGAGGGATTGGGGCAGAGTTATTTGAGGATGGTTCACAAAGTTGTCGCAGACCCAGCGCTCTGGCCCCGAGGAGAGATGCAATCGTCTTATGACAACTTGCCCCCCCCAAACTGTGCCAGTATCTGAACGGACTGCTGATACCTACCGTTTTGTAATGATCTACCTATGTTCCCTCCCCCAACAGGCCAAGGCCGGTCATAACCACCGTGAGCGGCACAAGACTGGAGGGGGTTCGCCCAACATGCACCCCCTCAACACCTTTGAACAGAGGGCCCTGGACCTTGTTGGGGGGTCTGCCACCCGCGATATCGCGCAATGCGAGGTTGGCGGAACTGCAGCAAGTGAGACAACCCTCCCTGACAAACACTCACCCCTCCCCCATCCTCTGTCCCTTCACACACCCTGCCCACTGGGACACCTCCCCCATCCTCTGTCCCTTCACACACCCTGCCCACTGGGACACCTCCCCCATCCTCTGTCCCTTCACAAACCCTGCCCACTGGGACCGTCCAGCAGCCTGCCGAGCAAATCGAAATAACCCGTCTCATTCTCTTCCCTAGGACGTGATGCCGAACGACCAGGGCCGTCTGCCTCCAGACGGACACAGGAATCTGCCGCCACCTCACCCGGGGCCTCACAACAGAGGGTGCCCGATCAGCGGGCAGCCCTATCCGCCCCAACCCAATCTGCGGACCAGGACGCACAGAGGGTTCGAAGTCCACCACCACCAGAAATGGCCAGGGACAACCCTCCTGTCGCTGAGCAGCCCCACACCCTGGAGGAGGCCCTAAACATTGAGAGCGTCGGGCTTGCGGCACTGCTTTCTCCCACCACATCCATCATCCCAGAGACACACACCCCGGCGGGCCTATTTAGTGATGAGTCTCCTGGGGCACAGTCTGGTTGGCACATCACAGATGAGCAGGTACAGCAGGTGGAGGTCGGAGCAACAGAGGGCCCGGACTCGCGGAGGCCAGACCAGGCCCAGGATGCAGCTGGCTCCCAGACGTTTTCTGAGTTCCTGGAGTTTATCAACCCACCCGCACAGCCGATGCCTCAGGAAACCCAGGGAAACAATGGCGGGAGGAGGGCTGCCTTCCTGGCTCTGCAGACGCTGTTAGAGGAGTCGAACCGCGTCCAAGAGCAGGGAGTGGTGCCGCTCATGGCAGAGACCCAGTCCGACACCGCACGGGTGGCATCCGCGGTGGAGGCAATGGGTCAGGTTATGCAAGACGTTGGGGTTAATGTGCACGCGTCATCCTCGGCCCTGGACAGGGTTGCCCTCTCACAGGCAGCAATGTGCCAGAGCCAAAACGACATTGCCGGCGCCCTGCGGGCCATGGCCGAGTCTCAGCAGGTCATGGCCCAGTCCCAGCAGTCGATAGCACAGTCGCAGCAGTCGGTCGCGGAGACCATCAACCGCCTGACACATGTGCTGGATGGCGTCGTGCACACACAGGTTGAGGTCGCACAGTCCCTGGTGGGAATGTTTAACTCCCTGGAGTCCGTCTCTGCAAACCTTCGGATCCTGGTCGATACCGTTGCAGGCCTCCAGGACTGGCAGCGCCAGGTGTCGGTGGTGCGACGGGGCATCTCCCCGCTCGCACCTCTGTCCCAAAGTGAGGCCCGGGGGCCACCGGGCTCCCCGAGGGAGGAGGAGGTTTCGGGGCCCGTCCCATTAACTCCATCACGGGACGTCCCGGAATTCTCGGCCTCCCCCCGTCCCATCCCTGGTGCATCGGGTGGGCAGCAGGCAGAGCAGGGTGGCACAATGTCACCCGAGACGCCCGCAGAGCAGCCTGGCCCATCAAGGCCGGGTCGCCCCAGGAGACGCTTGCCGAAGGAGAAACGAGTCGAGGAGGGCGATTCGCAGCAATCCTCCTCCACTCCTGCTGTATCATCTGGGGAGTCACTTAGACATAGTGGTAGGGCCCGTAAGGCAACTAAGATAGACACTGAGTAAGTTGGCACGGGTGAAGGGCACAGTTTAGTTGTAGGGGCTAGGGCACCTGTAAATAATTGTTAATATTAAACGCACTGTTCCACCTTACTTGTAATACCGTGTGATTGTTCCACAGCCACAGGAATCGTGATGGTGACCGAGTGTCGCTGGGGGTGACGGGTGGTGAAACCTCGGTGCCGGGTGTGCAGTCCCTGCCCCTACCCCCTCCCACAGCTAGCCCACGCGGGCATGTGATGGAGTGTCAGTGACGAACTCAGCGGCCACCAAGGTGGATGGTTCAGCTATTGCCATGGGTCAGACTCTCTCTAACGATTCTGAGCTCACAGCTCTTCGCAGAGCGGGCTGTCATCATTCCACATGGCACTGATCACACCCGCTGACACAGCCATCAATGTTGTGCCATACCGTCTGGACCCAGTGATAAGCGTCATGTCGAAGTGGAGCAGGGTACACTGAGGGGGGGGGGGGGGGGGGGGGGGGGGGGGGGGGGGGGGGGGGGGGGGGGGGGGGTTGGGG